>NW_020664562.1:37965700-38150010 GCF_002925995.2 Terrapene triunguis | reverse complement strand
GACAAGCACACTTCTGTGAGCTGTTTTCCGGTAAACCTGCAGCTTTGGGGCAAGTAATTCAGACCCTGGGTCTGTGTTGGAGCAGACGGGAGTGTCTGGCTCAGCAAGACAGTGTGCTGGAGTCCTGAGCTGGCAGGGAAAACAGGGATAGAAATAGTTTTGGCACATCAGGTGGCAGCTTTCAGGGGGGTTTCTGTGATCCAACCCGTCACACTTTGGATACCACTGTAAAAGAATTCTTGGCAGAGAATGGCATTGGTCCGCTGAATGCCATGAATAAATTCCTGGTAGAGTACAACAAACATCTGTTGAATGCCTTAAATGGATAAATTATTGGCAGAGCATGGCAGAGGTCAGTTGAATGCCACTGAAATTTTAAAGACTAAGACCCTTGTGCCACCATGGAGAGAACAGTAATTGTAGCCAAAGAATGAGTGCAAAAAACCATAAAGCTCAGAGCCATGAAGAGACACCGGCTGATAAACGTGTCACTTTGAGAGATAAGTAAGTGATTTAAGGAAAGAAAGTTAGACGTTAAAAGGAGGTTTTGCACAAATTAACACTACAGAGTTCGAAGAGAATTAAACTGTCGGAGGTTGTGGAAACTTTAAAGAGTGAAAGTATTAAAGAAGATAATGTTTGGTTTGATGATAAAACCCAATTATGGAAATACAACTTGGTACATTACATTCAATGAAACCCCAAGTATTAAAACAAATCATGAAAAAGGGAGGTTAGGAGGTCACAAAATTATTATCAATCTAAAACAGAAGGCTTAATTTTAGGTTGAAATATTGAGTATTCAAACTGGTCTGGGCTCTGACAACCTTCCAACCTCATTTAAACTTTCTGTATTCTATTGTATACACAAAATAACAGGAACATACAGTACCACTCCTAAAATTTCACAGGCCACCAGGCAGTTCTCTTCAGAAAGCATCTTCTTGTCCCCTTTCCCCAGCTGCTAACTAGGGATGCAAATATTGGTTTAAAAAGTTAACTGCTTAAACAATTAAAATTGTTTAACCGGTTAACCGAGGAAGCAGGTGGTCGGGAGAGAGGAGCCTGGCACAGCGGGGCGTGGGGTCCAGCTGCCCAGCTAGGCCAGGCGTGGCTGAGGTCCCGCCGGCGCAGATGGGGCTGGGCTTCCACTGGCATGGCTGGGGCTGCTCCGGCCTGGTCGGAGCTGGGGTCCCTCCCGCCGGTCCGATGTGGAGCTGCCGGGGTTAACGGTTAACTTTGGTTTACTGGTAAGCCTAACGCTTACCAGTTAACCGGTTAACCTTTTACATCCCTACTGGTAACATGGTGCAGTTGGGCCTCCCTCTAGGAATATCGTTTTCCTATAATTCTTGCATATGTTGTGTGATATTTAGGCTTTCTAGATGTAGAAACCCTATAGTTGTTCTCTTAAATCATACTGCTAAACATGTGATTCAGTAAAATAAGGGAAATCCCTTCCTGTGCAATAACTTTGGTTCACTTCAGTTTACAGGAAGCAGCAGTCACATTCAGGGAATTTCTGTACAGTCAAGTTTATAAAATACATCTGAACTTAAAAAGTTATTACTAAATTTATTAAATTCCTGATGAAACCCACATAAGGTATATAATATAATCAAGACATTATCTTGTCTTTTTCATGACCAATTCAAAATAATCTAAAATCAGTTACACACTGTTAGTTCATATAAAAGCTCTTATGTAAGTGGAAATAAAACTACTGTTCAAATTACAGGCTGTGATAAATGAAGCGGGAGGGGGGGGGTAGCTCTCTTTTATGGACAGCCAGCCAGCCAGCTAGCTATAAAATTCCTCTTAGTAGCTCTTCTCTACTTGCTTTACCTGTAAAGGGTTAACAAGCCCACAGGTAAAAGAAAGGGAGTGGGCACCTGACCAAAAGAGCCAATGGGAGGGCTAGAACTTTATAAAATTGGGGGAAAAACTTCCCTTTGTCTGTTTTTTGTTCTCCGGAGAGTGAAGATACAGAGCAGCAATGCTGTAAGCAGCTTTAAGCCAGGTATGATCATAAATCATCAGCTCATACCTAGAACTACTTATCTGGAACCCCCAAATGTGTAAGTAGATCAGGAATGTTTAAAAAGACACAGTTAGGGTTATTTCTATTTATTTCTTACGGCTAATGGCCTCCTCTGTGCTAACCCCAGATGCTTTTATTTGCTTGTAACCTTTAAGATGAACCCCCAAGAAAAATTGCTCTTTTAAAATCTAGCAAAAACCTAAGTTCCAGATGTATTCTCTGTCTTTTTTGTTTTTAATAACATTTACCTTTTTAAAGAACAGGATTGGATTTCTGGTGTTCTAAGAGGTTTGTGCATGTTGTTTGATTAGCCGGTAGCAACAGCTAATTTTCTTTGTTTTCTTTCTCAGCTCTTCCCTGGGGGGGAGGGGAGGGCTTGAGGGTACCCCACAGGGAGGAATTCCCAAGAGCTCCTTCCTGGGTCCAAGGGGTTTTTTTTTTTTTTTGCATTTGGGTGGTAGCAGCGTTTACCAAGCCAAGGTCAGAGAAAAGCTGTAACCTGGGGAGTTTAATACAGGCCTGGAGTGGCACATATTAATTTTTAAAATCCTTGCGGGCCCCCACCTTCTGCACTCGAAGTGCCAGAGTGGGGATTCAGCCTTGACACAGGCAATGAAGAAACTCCATCTGAGAGAGCCTTCTTGAACAATGTTTGCTGGAAGCACTATGTTACGTATAAGTTTGCTCTTAAATCTCATTGCAGAAAAAAGGTGTGTATTCAACAAAATGAACATAAGTGGTTGCATGAAATACACAAGTTAAAGGCCATATTATTTTATTAGCAGTACTATTTGTTATCTGAGAGAACCCAAAAGCATGTTAGGTATTTCAAAGAAACAGCCTTGATCATGCAGAGGTGTGGGTAAACTTTACAAACATGGGTAGTCCCACTGAATACAATGGAATTACTCACATGCATAAAGTTACGCATACTTAGGACTGAGGTAAAGCCCCTGCCCCAAACAGATTATTGTCCACATTCAGGCATAACAAGTGAGTCATAAACTTAAAAAGGGAAGGAGACAAATAGGACAATAATAACAAAAGTAAGACCATGCAATTACTCAGCATGTACATTCTTAACAGTTACGTCAAGTTTCTTTTGGTTTGATTACAACCTTACTTCTTGTACATGAAAACAACAGAAGTAAATTTGAGGGAACACTTAGGTAAAATAAAACATATTTAAAAAGCCACTGAAGTGGAACTTCATTGCCCTCACTACTTCACAGGGCTGTTGGAAATATTAATTAGTTGATATCTGCAGTGAAGTGTTATGGTGCAGAGTACAATGCAAGACCCTGACCCTGCAAGCCAGTCCATGCAGGATCTACTGCTTAATAATAATTTTCCTGCAAGTTATGTGGTACCCACATCAGAAATATTACTTGCTGCGCTCTCCCTTCCTCAGGCAAGTAAAATATCACTAGTTTTTTCAATTACAATCATCACAATAAACAGTAGGTACGTTTTCTGCCTAGAATAGTATATTTCCATGACTCTGAAAAAGCATTTGCTTGCTTTTCATGACAAACTTAAAAGTGAACAGAAATTTTAAAAATAAATATATACAGACAACTATTTAAGATCCATCATTATTACACAGAAGAGACATTTGTTTTAAAATGTAATTATTTTTCATTCTAAATAGTGTAAAATCATTTCCTTTGTCATTGACCTGACAATCTGAATGTAGGATTTAGAGTTTCTGTATTTCCCCTTTAAGATTTAATGACATCATCACTAATATCAAAGCTAAATGAGCCATACTGGAACATGAGATCCAAACTCCCCTGAACTTTAGGGTGTTTGAATTCTGGATGAAACTTAGCAGTGATGACCCATCTCTACTTAAAATCAGTATCAGGAATGCATCTTCACATACTGATTAAGGGCATGGCTACACTCGGAACTCCAAAGCACTGCCCCGGGAAAGCTTTGAAGTGCGAGTGTGGTCGCGGCGCCAGCGCTGGGAGAGAGCTCTCCCAGTGCACCGCAGGTACTCCACCTCCCTGAGGGGATTAGCTTACAGCGCTGGGCGCGCGGCTGGGAAGCGCGACTCCCAGCGCTGGGGCACTGTTTACACTGGCACTTTACAGCGCTGTAACTTGCTGCGCTCAGGGGGGTGTTTTTTCACATTCCCTGAGCAAGAAAGTTGCAGCGCTGTAAAGCGCCAGTGTAGCCATAGCCTAAGTGTCAGCAGTGCCCTTAGTCTGCAGGAGAAACAACACTGAACTCAGGTCTTAACACATTTTAAAACAAAAAACCCAGATAATTTTCAGTTCACCTTTTAAAATATACTTGTAATGACTCTTGCTTTCTTCTTCTTTCCCTTCTCCCACCCTTCGCCCTGCCTTGGATTGGTAATGGCAGGGTTTTGGAGCCATAGTACTGTTCCAGAATTCCAACAGGAGTAAACAGTCTAGTAGTGAGGTCTCTGTTGCTTGCCCCACTATACACAGTTATTCCCTGGCAGAGCAGTGTCAAAGGACAAGTTCAGGTGTGGGAAGCACAGCTGAGGCCTGTCTGTGAAACACTATCACCAATTAGCTAAGAGAAAAAGCAGAGGAAGAAAGCTTGAAGGAATTTAACACACACACCACAATCAGTGGTGCAAGTAGAAATCATTTCTTGCTGGTACAGTAACTCCTCACTTAAAGTCATCCCGGTTAACGTTGTTTCGTTGCTGATCAATTAGGGAACATGCTCGTTTAAAGTTGTGCAATGCTCCCTTATAACGTTGTTTGGCAGCCACCTGCTTTGTCGACTTGCAGGAAGAGCAGCCTGTTGCAGCTAGCTGGTGGGGGCTTGGAACCAGGGTGGACCGGCAGACCCCCTATCAGCTCCCCACTCCCCTAAGTTCCCTGTGCAGCCGCCATCTAGCAGGCTACCAATTGCCGGCAGTTCAGCTGTCCCTCCCCACACTGCCCTGTGCTCCTGCCCTCTGCCTTGGAGCTGCTCCCAGAGACTCCTGCTTGCTGTGCAGGGGAGGGGGGAACAGGGGGACTAATGTCAGGGTGTCCCCCTCCCCCCTACTCATGCCCCCCCGCTTACTCCTTCTCCATATAGAGCAGGGTGGGGACAGGGCTCAGGACAGAGAGAGCTTGCTGGCCGCAGCTGCTGTCTCAACTTCCTGATTTTTTTTAAAGGCAATGTACTTAGAGTGTGGTCAGCATACTTAAAGGGGCAATGCGCATCTCTCTCACACGCAGGGTGTGTGCCTCTGTCTGCCATGCTGTCTCCCCTACCTCCATTCGTGCTGCCTTGTAGAGTGTGAGGCTACATTAACAATGTGTTAACCCTTGAGGGCTCAGCCAAATGCTAGTTCATCATTTATGAGTAAGGCATTCCCTGGGAAATATCCCACCCTCTTCCACCCTCTCACTTCACCACCTCAACCAAGCTTCACAATCATCATTGCTGTGTACAGTATTAAATTGTTTGTTTAAAACTTAGACTGTGTGTATATATATAGTTTTTTGTCTGGTGAAAAAAAAATTCCCTGGAACCTAACCCCCACTATTTACATTAATTCTTATGGGGAAATTGTATTCACTTAACATCATTTCGCTTAAAGTCACATTTTTCAGCAACATAACTACAATGTTAAGCAAGGAGTTACTGTACTGCACTCATGGGAGGGACACAAGGAGGGGGCACGTGACCTCCCCACGTGACCCTCCATCTCATTCCTCCCCGCTCCCATCCCAGAGCCTCCACGTGCTCCCTGTCCCCTCCTACAACCCCCTTTGTATATACAAACATCAACATGCATAACTACTCACTTTCCCCCCAAATATGTAGTATTCAGTCTGTTTATATGGAATATGGGAGTCGGGTGAGGAGTCATTTCAGTATATGTATGACTTATTAAAAGACAAATTTTAAGTAGAACTACATTCTAAACTGCTTTATGGTATTGTATTCAAACATTGCATTTCAATGGTGGATTCAACTTCCTTTATAGGAACAGACTCCTGAAACTATTACCAGTCCACAAAAGTGGTCCAGACTAGACGATCATAATGGTCCCTTCTGACCTTAAAGTCTATGATTCTATGATAATCATGTACCAGAGGGGTAGCCGTGTTAGTCTGAATCTGTAAAAAGCAACAGAGGGTCCTGTGGCACCTTTAAGACTAACAGAAGTATTGGAGCATAAGCTTTCATGGGTGAATGCCCACCCAATACTTGCGTCTGATGAAGTGGGCATTCACCCACGAAAGCTTATGCTTCAATACTTCTGTTAGTCTTACAGGTGCCACAGGACCCTCTGTTGCTATGATAATCATGTAAATAGTCCCATTGTCTTCAATGGGATTGATCAAATTATTAAGGGTTTACAGGATTAGGTTCCAAGTTTATAAATTGTTCTGGATGAAACTCACAATGCCTGAGCTGTCAGATCAGAAGGAGCTTCATTCGAATAAAGGTGGGCAGATATGTGATAAGTCTTAGCTCCGTTGCTAAGATGAGGAACATATTTGCAGCAAAGTACTTGGCAGATTCCTGAGGCAGCTGATTTAAGGCTGTCACTGTCCAGCATTATAATCTTCACTTATAGTTCTCTCACCCACAAAGCTGGAAAATGAGGCATTTGTTTTCTTTGTTTTGCTGCTCCAGTTAACAAAATGCATGTTAGACTAGTTTGGCTGCAAAGAAGAATTCTATGTACACTGGGAACAACACCTGATTCCTATAAGGCTGCAGAACTGGGCTGACATCAGAATCCAAATATCCTCTGGTCAGTGCAAGCAGAGGCATTCCTCTAATGATTTGGACTTGATGTGATGCAGTATGGATGTCATTGATAATTCAGACCAATGGGGAGAAACAGAATCAAACACTATTTAAACACCTTCCGTCCCCCCCACTCTTACCCTCCCCCTATTGAGGACTCCTGACCAAACAGCACAATACATATGCTAACAAACTTAAACAAAACCTTTGTTTAAGTTTGTTAGCATATGTATTGTGCTGTTAAAGCCATTTAAAGAATGAATGCCCTCCCTAGCTGCGTTCTGCTGCCCCTGCAGGAGAGGGGATGGGGGCTAGCCCCAAGTCCTCTGGTACCTCGTACCCGCTAAAAAATCTCCTGCCGGTACTGCGTACCGGAGGGTACCACCCTACTTGCACACCTGACCACAATACAACTAAATACTCTGTAGCTGTGAGTTCAAAATGGTATGAAAGAAACAAGATTTTTAAGCAAAAAGAATGAGGAGTACTTGTGGCACCTTAGAGACTAAAAGCTTATGCTCAAATAAATTTGTTAGACTCTAAGATGCCACAAGTACTCCTCGTTCTTTTTGCTCATACAGACTAACACGGCTACCACTCTGAAACCTATCACCATGCAAGATTTTTAAGAACTGTCTGAAGCATCACAGAGTTTGCAACCAAGTCTGTGGCTGTGTGATGGAACTATATAGTGGAACTATTCTGAGGCATGAACATTGAATAAAATTATACTTAAGTGGGTTTTTATTAAAATAAACACTTGTAAAGTGCAGCAGGTCCAGGAAGCATGTCTGTCAGCCGATATCCAAGCATTTCTACAGTAATACATAAGTTGTATAGCTGCAGAACATGTTCCCTGGCTGGTTACTGCTTGCTTATATAAATATAGTGCTTTAAAATGGCTAAATTGGTCCTAGCCCCAAATATAAGTTAACGATAAAAATGGGTTCTAAGTGCTCTTAAAACAACCCAGAAATGTGTCAATAAAGTAGGTTAGTTACAGCTATTGCACATTAATTTACAAACAAAATGGGTTTCAGATTTGAATTTTATTCTTTGCCTTTTTTTTACCATACAGACATCTTCAGCCTGAAACTGTTCAGGGCTCATATACAGAGCGCCATTCAAGTTACATGAGGAGTTAAAAAGTTCCCAAACATCCACAGAAACATGATGGGTCAAGAGTAGACTTTACAGTTCCTTGAACACAACATACTCCTGACAGAATTCTCTGCCGCTGTGGGGGCGCAGAATTTATATGGCCTGCATATTTCTGTGCCCCCTGTGCAGAAAAATGCAAAAGAAATCTGCGGGGGGAAACACGTCTCTTCCCCAGCAGTCCAGGCAATGTGTCTGTTCCACCATGCCTGGATCAACTTCAGAGACGCAAATCACTGCGGGGGGCTCGGCGTGCGTGCCTGCGGGGAAGACGCTGATCACTGTCAGGGGGCAGGGCTGGCCAACAAGCGAGAGAGACTCTGTTCCTCTCT
Organism: Terrapene triunguis; assembly: GCF_002925995.2. Classification (NCBI taxonomy): domain Eukaryota; kingdom Metazoa; phylum Chordata; order Testudines; family Emydidae; genus Terrapene; species Terrapene triunguis. Next base: position 38,141,739 of record NW_020664562.1, on the reverse strand, counting down.
CTTGATACTGTCAAGGAGCGTGGAAGAGGGTAGGTCTTTTTGTTATGCAGGAGGAAGGTTCTGTCCCAGAGACAGAAGTGTAGCAGCTTGCCTGCCTAGTAAAATGTAACTTCTTGAGAACTGAAAAAACACTTAAATATTAGTATCGTATTATTGAAAATTGTTTGTTTTTAAGTTAAAGAAAATAGCTTCTGTAAAAAAAAAAAAAAACCCACATTTTGTTAATATTGTTGTTGATAGTTAATTGATCTCATTCTCTGAGGCAGAAATGTAGCAACCTGTCTGCATAATAACATTGTTAATTATTCTATTGTTAGTTAACTGTTCCCATTCTCAGTCAATTCCCCCAGGAGCATAAAAATCTGTAGAAGTTTTAAGGCCCCTATATTGCCAGAGTGATGTAAAGCCTTATAAATGACAGTAAGGGAATCAACTAGAAAGATCTATGTGCTTTCTCACTTTTTTCCTGAGCCAAAGTGGCACAATGGGGTTAGATTTTTACTTACCCATTTAAAAAAAAAAAAAAAAAAAAAAAAAAAAAAGACTTTTGAGGGTAAATAAAACATTTACCAAGCAGTCAACAAAAATAAAAAAAATGTCAGGAAAATCAGAACCAAGCACTTCCCAAAGTACCCAGCTAGGTCCAGGACAATGATTAGCAAAGCAGTATGACATTCATGTGTGAAAGTCTGAGCAATTTAAAATGACATTCTACTTTTTGTGTATGTAATTTAAATGAAAATCCAGGATTATACCTGGAATGCAGGGTATTAGTTACCAAGTATTTGTAACTTAACTTTCATGTATTTAGGAAATGCTGAATAGTTATTGTGACATTTTTCTGTATTGTAGTTTAAATAACTTACCAAAACAATTAAAACTGGTGTGATTATATTGCATTGTTTTGACAAATAAAATTTGCAGAATTTTTAATTTTTTGGCACAGGATTTTTATTTTTTTGGCGCAGAATCCTCCCAGGAGTAACAACACAGTTATCAAACTAGCCAGTACCAACAATCTAGGGAGTGCAGACGCACTTTTTCGTTGTTATTTGTTTAAGTTTGTGGGCATTTATTTTCCTTCCCTCCTCCCAGAAGCTGCACTCAATTGGAAAAAAGTCATTCTCAGGCATGATTGAATGTGTGGTCATTTTCCCCCCTGTTGAATGTGACCCTAAAGAAAATAGGAAGAAGGTAGAAGGGGAAACAAAGGTACATGGTAAGAAACAGAAGAGTAGGAGGAGGGGAAAAGGAGAGGAAGGTTGAGAAGAAAAATTAGGATGAAAAGATGGAGATGCAGAAATTAAGTGGGAAAATGCTGAGCGGTAAAGAGCAGAGAAGAGAAAATAGGGTGGGGTAAGGTATTTTCTTATTGTAATTCCATTAACCTGGAAATTCTTCATAGATATCAGAAAGGAACCCTTCATATTTCAGTAATGGCCTCTCTTTGATAATCCTGGCACGGTACTAGTTTTGGTTGCTCCCTAGTAAACCTTAGGTTTTAGGGTAGTAGCTGTAAACAGTGCTGTTTTAGAATAAACAGGAATGTTTATTTTATGCAAATATGGTAATTTATTTGATTAAATTCCTAAAAGGCTGTTAATCACATGAACAATCAAGTCAACTTGAAAATGCATAAACATTCAAAAGAACTGTAATTTCCTTCTCTTGGTCTTGAAGTAAAGAGATGGTTAATCTAATATGCCCCCAATTAATTAGATTTTGGATTTTTAATCCCGGTAACTGTAATTGTCTAACTCTAAAAACAAATCCACGTTAAAGAAAAACTTGCCATAAAACTCATTAAAGGCCAACTGAAAGGCAAAAATTAGCAACACTAAACAGATTTGTCTGTGGAATATTATATTAACCAGATGGGTATGGGCACAGAGTATTCAACACGGGAACAAGTTTTACTCATTTTTGCAAAAAAAAAAAAAAATTAAAATTCTTTGTAAACTCAATGTAATGGTTTCACTGAGGGGGTCCCAGGGTAATTCATTCTTTCAGAAATAGCTTCAATAAGCAAGATATCATCACAAGATTTCATTGAGGGGGAGGGCAGACATAACTTTCTGAGCCATTCAAAAGTATTTCTGTGTTAAGCGTGCTCCACAATCTAGAAATCTGTGCTTATCTCTTATCATTTTTCTGCTTTGGAGTTCACCTTTAAGTTGAAGAATAAGAGTTTAATTTTTAAAAAATGATTGGCTGCACATGCATTGAAGTTTCCGAACAGTAAGAAGATAATTTTTTTTCAGCATGTGGTCTGCGTGCACATGCAATGGTTAAATCTAATCTCCAAGTTCGCACGCTCAAACGGAAAAAAAAATCTAACTATATTTCTCTATACAATACTCTTTTGACTACATGTAAAACAGATTTCTTCCCTTTTTTTAAAAAGGGAAATTAACAAAGTTTACGCTCAGCTCTCTAGGTCCTGAATCCCAGTCTAGTGCTCTAGCTACTAAGCCACATGTAGGACATGTAATGCAGTAGTCAGCAGTCCTCTACCTGTCAGCCCTGTTTCCTCACACTGCAATGCTGTTCACAGCACCTTGTCTTAGTGGGCACCAAAGCTGCGATGAAATTCTGCCTTTCTTTAGAGATGCTGCACAGAACTCACAACCTAGTGGCAGGCTTGGCGGCCCATTGTCATTTTAAGCTACTTTGCATCCTGATCTGGGCTGGGACTGGAGAGACCCCATGTGTAACTTAACCAGCACTGAGGGCCTCTCTAAATTAAGACAGCTTTCCAGGCTGTCCTATGGGCTGCAGCAATGCCCAGAATCTAGGCACTGCTGAGGCCCACCCCAACAAACCGCTCCTCTCCTAGTCCCACCCCATCCCCGAACATTCCTTATATGTGAGGTTAGGAGGGGTCCTCTGAGGACAACATTACTGTTATCTTTCACAGCTTCTGTGGCAATGGAATTCTCACCTACTTGGAATCAGAATATTTTGGGCCTCTTGTACAGCTCCAACCCTTCTTCTCAGCATAAAGTATCCAAAGCAGGAGTGAAGATCTCATTCCAGACTTTATTTCAAAAGAGCTCTGGGCCAGATTTTCAAGTGCCCAACACCTGAGATTGTTGTCAGATTTTCAAAAGAGTCCAGAATACAATGTAACTATCTATTTTGAAGATAAATATCAGAGGGGTAGCTGTGTTAGTCTGTATCCACAAAAACAAAGAGGATTCCGGTGGCACCTTAAAGGCTAACAGATTTATCTGGGCATGAAAATTACATGCTATAATTTTCACTCCATGCATCTGAAGAAGTGGGTTTTTTTTACCCACAAAAGCTTATGCCCAAATAAATCTGTTAGTCTTTAAGGTGCCACCGGACTCCTCGTTATTTTGAAGATCTAGCCCTAAGAGCCTAGAGGAGAAAGCTAGGGATTGGATCTGACAAAATAAAAGGCATTCAAAAAACCATTTGAATGGATAACAAAAATACCCAGATTTGAGAAAAATGCAAAACTTTTCCCACAATACCACACACACACACACACACACACACACACAGAGTCCAATCCCTGAAGGGATGAGAGAAAACTATATCTTTATGCATACACTTTATTTTGTGACATGCTTAAATACCACTGTGATTAATGTACAAGAACCTAGATAGATACCTTCAAAGATTTAAGATGACCTTCAAATGAAAAAATTCTCTGCACTCTTTTTCTTCTCTATAATGTATTTAAAGGTCTGCCTTATTTTGTTTTAAACACATGAAAAATATAGGCTTTTTTTTTTTTTTCGGCTGAAGATCTCAAACTAATGGATTGTGACATCAAGACAATGAAACCATGGCAAATAAGACAGGAACAAAGTTTAGTCAGACTGTTTAAAACTTAGTTTTCTTTATTAGCTTTTGTTAACATCTAATTAACTAACTCACACACAGGAGAAAATTTTTCTTTGTGAAAGACTCAACCCCCTACCTGTCCACCTAAGGACTTAGGCCTTGGCTACACTCGGGAATTCACAGCGCTGCCGCGGGAGTGCTGTGAAGCGCGAGTGTAGTCACGCCGCCAGCACTGCGAGAGAGCTCTCGCAGCACTGTATGTACTCCACCTCTCCGAGGGGAGTAGCTTGCAGCACTGCGAGCGAGCGTGCAGCGCTGCAGGCTCTGATTACACTCGCGCTTCACAGCGCTGCACTCGCTGCGCTCGGGGGGGGGCGTTTTCACACCCCTGAGCGCAGCAAGTTGCAGCGCTGTACAGCGCCAGTGTAGCCAAGGCCTAAAAAACTCCCACTGAATTTCTCTAGTTCTTCAAGGAGCACTTCAACAACAACAACAAAGCAGGAAAAAAACAAAACAACACAACTCCTTCCAAGCCTTCTTTATCCAGACTGAAGAAGAGAAAAAGAAGCAAATATCCAGAAAACATGATATTCCTTAGCTACTAGTTTCCCCTTTGGCCTAGATGTTGAAGGAATCAAACATAAAATTCTTTGCTTTTCTTAAAAGGGCCTGTCTACATATCCAGTTACAAGAATAAGGGCTCAATTATCTTAGAATTGTATTTAGTTCATCTTGAAAAGTGAATACAAATAGTATCTTGAGGTCCCACTTTAGTTGTGCTTTAATTACTTCTATATCAAATTTGCTTAGTGTACAAAGTTAAAATTTTATTTCTAGTTATCCTCTATACAAATACTACCCTATGATCTGAGAGTCAAGCTAGATTCTCTCCTCCTTTCACATCGCCAATAAAAAAAGTTCTGGGGGACAAATTATGCTTCATTTACACCTGTGTAGTGCTATTGGCTTTTACAGGGATTGTGTTTCTATAACAGAATATAATTTGAAGAAACTAGGACAGCCCAGGTGTACTGAGAACTTAATCTGGCTTTACCACTTTTTTCCTTTATTACTAACAACTATGCATGAAGAAAAAAGGATCATTTATTTTTCAGATCACAGGTTGTGGGGCTGAATGAGGTTATTTGCAGATCTAGCAGTTAGAAAGAGACCTCCTTTTACCTGTAAACTAAGAAAACTTGATATGCAAATCAGTGAACCACAATCAACACAGAGTTTCATGATACCATTTTTAGAGAATCACCTTTTAGATTTTAAAGAATGCCAATGTTCCTATAAGTACTTCCAATCAGGCCAAATTCTTAATAAAAATGTATCACCATATAAAAGGCCTTAAAAGTCTTCTTACAACTCCTCACCAATTATGGGGGGGGGGGGAGGTGATTAAGGGAGCTTTAAGAGTGGAAACAATCATGTAGGCTGCCTGATCCCTAAATAGCTTTTATAAAAGGGTATTTGTCCTCTCCAACAGGCATACAAATTAACAGTTACAAACTCTTATAATGAGGTTTCCCTGTACAGTACTTTGTTCCACAGATGTGCACTACAACATAAACCATCTTTGTAAGGTAAGTCTATGCAATTAAGTTCTACCAGTACTTAGCTTTTTCTTAAACTTATCTCACTGAGCCTATGTTTGGCTCATTTAGTCCTGCAATCTTATGTGAACATGTATTCAATGAGTAGTTCCACTGAAATCAACAGGAGCAAAATTATTCATATGCGTGTTTACAGAACTGGGGCCATAGTCTGAACTGTCTCATATATTTTCATTAAACAAACCCTTGCTTTTTCAGTATGAGTAAGCATTTGCATAACTTTGGCAAGCCAGTTAGGACAAAATTAAGGTAACAAAAATGCAAAACCCTCAGTCTTTCAAACTTACAAGAGAGTATAAATGTGTATATTTTCAGTATGCTCAAAGGCCAGTTAGGGATCATTCACAGGTAGTGTAGGGCTTATGCCTTAAACTTGCAAAGTTACACCAAAATCCTATCTGACACTGCAATTTGTCTGCAGGGATATTTGCTGGTCCTGAACAGCTCAATTATATATTCTGAAAAGCAACTAATGCATATAGTTGTGGCTTCTTGTTAATTTTTTAAGTCTTATCAAAAAGGGGGCCAAATCTTGAAAGTTTCTTGAAATTACATCTAGTTTACCAACCAATTCAGTAAAATCAGTAATGATCTTCTGCCCATGCTTCAAACTGTATGGGCAATTAATAGTTTTAAATGGAGGGAGGAGCTTGCTAGTTAGTTCTGGTAACATGATGGGCTATGCTTTAGGGTTTTCTAAAAATAAGATCATACTGGTCCAAACTGTTAATGTTGCTAACAAATTACACATGGACTGTGAAGCAAATATAAGGTAACAGGCCCATTTTAAAAAGTAAATTAGGCAGTTCAGCTCCTATGTCTTATTGAACGCCAATAGCACATAAGCCCCTAAATGCCTATATCATTTGAAAATGGGACTTGGACTGCTAAATCTTTTATGCCTTGCAATGCTGAGCTGAGCAACACCTAAATACCTGTAAAAATATGATTCCAAGTGCCTAGCAAAACTATTTCCTCTTAATTCTTTTCCCAGAAGAGAGCAAAAAAATTTTTTTTTAAATTCCCTTTTCAAACACACTAACCTACTTCAATTAAACTTCAGAAAAAAGACTCAACCCTGTGGAAGCAGAGACAACCCTTTGACAGATATTTCTACCTCAGACACATTTTACAAAAGCCTAAGCTGCCTGACAAGGGTTTAATGGAAAGGCCATTGAAACATAACCTAAAATCTAATGTTGTTAAGAAATTAGTCAACTTCTATAACTGATTTCAGTCTTTGTATTTGTCTGATGAACCATTAACTAAACTTAGCTAGTGACTTAATATCAAAACATGAGTTAAACTCTATCCACGTGCATATAGGTGCAAGCGTCACAGCATAGGTTAACTGCTGAATAGTATATGTATATCTTATGAATCAGTTACATGTTATAGTTAGGGTGACCAGACAGCAAATGTGAAAAATCTGGGTGGGGGGGTAATAGGAGCTTATATAAGAAAAAGTCCCCAAAATTGGGACTATCCTTATAAAATCGGGACATCTGGTTACCCAAGTTGTAGTAGACGTTGTCAGAGAAAAACGATCTACTTCCACAACGTTGACAATGTTATGTATAAATTGAGCCTTACCAATTTCATAGCTGTGAAAAATGTGTCACAGACCATGAAATAAGCCCTTCCCCATGAAGTCTGATCTCCCCCTTGCTGCTGGGAGCACCCCAGTGATGGGGCTCCTAGCTGCAAGTCCCACCTGGGCTAGGGAGGGAGAGGACTTGTCCTTCCCCTGCACACCCACTCTCGAGGAGATCAAACCCACCTTGGAGTGCCTTCCCCCTGCTGCAGGAAGCTCCCTGCCCAGCCTCAGAGGTTCTTGCAGCTGGAGGTGACTTGTGGAGGTGGGTCAGATACCCCCCTGCTTCTGGGAGGGCCCCAGCTAGGGGAGCTCCTAGGTGCGAGTCCCTGCTGGGCTGGGAAGGGATAGCACTTGTCCTTCCCTTGCATGGTGGGGGGGAGGGGGAGAAGAGAGAGATCAGACCCACTTCCAGGTACTTTTTGGGTTGGGATCCCCCATGGATACAACACCCTGAAATTTTAGATGTAAACTGCTGAAAATGTGAAATTAACCAATTTTAAAACCCTCTGGCTGTGAAATTGATCAAAATGGACCATGAATTTGGTAGGGCCCTATGCATAAGGGAAGAAGAAGTCCTAATAACAGCCTGGCTGCACATAAATGTAAAATATTTACCAGAGAAAATTTAAGAATTCTATTTCATGCTATCATTATGAAGGGAGATCCTGTCAACCTGTTGACAGGGAAGGGATTAACATACCATTTTGTGAGAGGGAAGACCACAAGTACTGGACCTGTGTGAAGAGCGTTACCAGTTAGTAGGGCGGGGTTAGCTTTGTGGAACCAGTTCTGCCTAAGCACACAGAGAGTTAGAGGGTTGCAGTCTTGTCTATATAAAGAAATGCCAGATTAATTTGTCATGGTTTTGCAGCTATTTAGCTAAATGCAATGCAACTTTGTATGGACATGTACATCTGTTTAAACCTAGCATACATCAGTTCAACTTGCCTTGTTCTGAAAACTAGACTTATGTGATGTAAATGTCCACACATAAAGTTTGCATAGTTAGCTAAATCAGTGCAAAACAACACCTTTAGCTAAACCAGTGCAACTTCTGTATTTAGCCCAGGACCAAGTGTAGTAATGAGGAAGGATCTTTAGGAAGAGGACTGGAGCTGATAAAAAGTACTGTATAGGGATTCCTCCACTTCTTTAGAACTTAGCTAAAGCAAGCCACACCTTTAGCTGAGGGAAGCCCTGTTGTAGCTGTATTTGATCAGTAAAGAGACAGGACAGACTCAATATTTACCTTTCTGTTTCACAGTAAAGTTCACTGCAAAGGTGTATAAACTCCCCCCTCCCCCCCTTCTTGCTCTAACCACCCTGTCATACATTGTGTATTTAGTGCCAAATAGCTATGGAACCATTTTAATTGCACATATAGTGCCAGATGTCTTACAGACAAGCATGAAGGCAAAACAAAGATAACTGAATGAGAGAGCTTACAGTGTAAATCATGGTGTTGTATATTACTCCTGGGAGCATTCTGCACCAAAAAATTAAAAATTCTGCACACAATATTTTAAAATTCTGCAAATTTTGTCAAAATAACACTACATAATCACACCACCTTCAATTATTTCAAAATAGCTGTCAGCAAGTATGTCGGTATATAAACACAAGCAGATTCACTAACTGGAATATACAGGAGCATTTTATTGATCTATGAACCAAAACAGAATTTTCCTCTTTCTAATTGTATTGGCTCAGCAGTAGCAACAGGAGCAAAAATTCCTCTTTGTCAATAAACAGATATGACCCTAAGGCAAACAGGGATCAGAGAGATGTTGAATAGGAATATCTTGGTTTTTAGTGTCATTTTTCTGACCACAGCCGCACTTTCTGGAAGACATGAACTTTGAGTATCCTCTAGTGTCAAGATTTTTTTTTAGATATTAAGAGACTTTCTAAAAAGAAAAAAATCAATATTTAATTTTTAAAAGTCAAATAAAAGGCAATTAAGCCATCCTTTGTCTGGGGGAGTCAGGGATTTTTGTCTTAGAGAGAGATTTAGTTATGAAGGCCATGAAGTCATAAGATCACATCAGAAGAATCTGAGTCCATTAGGAATGTAAACCACTCTAATGGAACTCCTCATCACAGGGAGGGAGGGGAAGAAGTGTCATGCTATAGTTCTAGAACCATAGGTATATTTCTAACAATAAAATCAAATGCTTATACCTATGTTACTCCATCTACAATCCTCAGGCCACCATACCAGGACAAAAAATGCCACAGAGAAAGTGAAGAAGTTGGGAAGGCTTATATGTTGAGTGAGAGTTAGAGAACAAGTTGTTGTCAATGGGAACGATCATGGAACGAGTGTGTTTCTAGTGGGGTTCTGCAGAGATCAGTACTAGGTCCGATGCTATTCAACACTTTCATCAGTGATTGGGAAATAAATATACAAACTGCTGATAAAACTTTGGAGATGACAGACTGGTGGAATGGTAAATGAGGACAGGGTAATCATACCTTGATAAGTAAGGCTCATGCAAAAAAAAAAATGCATTTTAATACAACCAAATGCAAAGTTATACACCTAGGTAAGGACAAGGAATGCAGACCATACCTACAGAATGCTGAAATAGCCTCTCATTCCTGACATAGTTCAGTATTTCTACCACTTCCTGAGTAAACATGAAAGACAAGGAGCATGTACAAAATTTATAACTTGGATTGAACAAATGCCTGCCTATAATCATAGCTGATTCAAATATATTTGAGGGTTGAGTTTTCCTTTTTCTCATCGTGTAAGAGGCAATCCGCTTGAGTAAAGGCATATACCAGAGAAACTATTACAGCGTAAGTGGCTACATGACACGTATGTGGCTTGGCAACACTGCGCAAACAGCAAACAGTGCAAACAAACAGACCTCAATATGAAGCAATCCAGCGCCACGTAAAAGGGGACACATCTAGCTTAAGCACCTGACTAATGCCTGGTAAACAAATATGGCTTAGTCCAAACAAACATTTTCAGTATGATCTTAAACTCTGCTGAAAAGGGGAAACTGGACATAAGTGACTGATGGATGCCAAGCAACAGCAAGTTGTTAGAATCATACAGGTGCCCAAGTTCTTGAGTTGCTATTTTAGTTTTATTGTGTTTCTATGTGCTGCAAAATGTCTCTAAAAATGTGAGACTAAACCAGTTAGTCCTGTGAGTTTCACCTCCTTACAAACTCTGCACAGAGTCTAGGTTTGAATATCAGGACAAGCTAACTCAAAGGAAACAAAAGTTAAATTTTAAAGTGTCAAATTTGTCTCAAATGACTTTTTCAATCACAAATCCATTTGTTCCACATTGACAAAACTGGATATGGATTTTCAAAAGTTCCATCTGGGAGGATGTACCAACACAACATCACCATTTCCCTGAAGGATACTTAAAATTAGAATTACTAGCAGTGAAGAAACTGAAGCAGCAAATGAAATGTCAATAATGAAACAATTTTGTGTACATGGTCTTAATTCTCACCTATGGCCCCATATGTGCCTTTATGGAAAGTAAGTAACAGTACGTAACCATGGCATGTTATGCAACAAGCTGTAGAACTATTGATTTTTCAATCACTTATTAAGATGAGTTAAGGGAAAGATTTGGATCTTAACTCCTCTGCTTAGTAAACACTGAAATGATAATTTCCAGGCCTGCACTTGAGCACACAACCAAATTTTATAAACAGATGATTACTAGAACATTCATAATTGGCTGAAAGGCTATGAATAACCATTTAAAGGTAACAAGCAAAGGGAGAGAAAAAAAAAATATTTTCTTTTAAGCAAGCCCTGATATGCGCTTTCTCTAGCAACACTCTGACACACACTCTCTAGCAACACTACCTTATTTTCCTACAGTTTCCCCCAAATTGCTATGATGTCACAGTTCAGGGCAACTGTAACACTACAGCATCCACCTTGTCACTGTGGTTGTTACCATGCATGGGAGGTAGCCACAGTGGAAAAATCTTAGTGGGGGGAGGAAAAAGGCCTTTGGTGACTAGAGAACTAGTGAAACTGACCAATAGGCAAGAAAGTACAAACTAAGCGAGTAGAAAGGTCTTTTAGTCAAGACTGTTTAAAACTTTGATACCTACTGAGTATTGTACAGCCAATATTAGGTTGGCATAATTACAACACTCAGGAGTGTGAAAAATCCACACCTGGTGCGAGGTAGTTAAACTGACCCAAGTCCCCATGCAGACAGCACTAGGTTAATGGAAGAATTCGTCCATCAACTTAGTTACCGCCTCTCGGGGAGGTGGATGACCTATGCCGACGTAGTGTCTACACTCAAGCACTGCAGCATTGTAGCTGAGCCCCTGTAGCATTTCAAGCATAGACAAGTTCCAAGTCTCAGAGGGTTTATCTACACAGCAAGCAGTATCCCGCAGCAGCAAGACTCAGGCTCAAGCTATAGCACTAAAAATAGGTGTTTAAATGTTTGGTTTGGGCTTGGCTGCTGAAGCCCATCCCCCTCCTTAGACTTCAGAGCCTGAGCTCTAGTCCAAACCCAAATGTCTACATAGCTATTTTTAGTACCATATTGTGAGCCTGTGTCCGCAGACCCAGGTTCTGAGGCTCGCTGCTGCAGGGTCCTGCTTGCTATCTAGACGTATCCCAAGAAGCCCAGCTGTCAGATCTGAAACGTCAAAGGTTATGTAGAGGTATTTAGTTTCAGTCCTTCTATCCTACTCTGCTGTATCCAACTCAAGACAGGTTAAATAAAATAAGCTTAGCCAGAGAACTTTAGTGTGAGAGAAAATCAGCACAACTGACCCAATAGCTCAAGCCAACTCTTGGTTTTACGTAGTGGGAGAAGAGAGCTGGGAAGTAGACTGCTGTTATAGACATCCTTATATCACCTGTTCAGGTTAGGTTTCAGGATAACAAAGCATAGACACTGACTCCGTGAGTGCTCCGAGGCTGGAGCACCCACAGAAAAAAAACTAATGGGTACACAGCACCCACCAGCCACCAGATCAGTTGTTCAGCAGCTCCTCCCTCTTCCCCGCCCCCGCCCCCCCGCACCTCCTGGAGGGGCGGGAAGAGGCAGAGCGAAGGGGGAGTGTGCTCAGAGGAGGGGGTGGAGCTGGGGTGGGAAAAGGCTGGGTGGGGGAGGAGCAGGGGCAAGAAAAGGTGGGGCTAGGGTGGGGTCTTGGGGGGGAGGGGAGGGGCGGAGCAGGGTGCAGTACCTCAGGGGGGAAAGCTGAAAGTCAGCAACTGTGTCACAAGGAATCTAAAATATTAACTTTTTAAGAATTACCACATGGTAGCAAGGGCACTTTTTTTTTTTAATTTCAAATTAAAATATAAATCAACTTTCTATTCCTTTTTTGCAACAGGATGAGTCTGATTCATCCTATGTGAATTAATCAAAAAAACAATACAATTACAGTGGGACAGAGATTGTTTTCCTGTTTGCTACAGTGGAAATGGGTATGGGTTCATTCTAAGTATTTCCAGCTAATAAAAGTGAAGCAGTTTGAAAAATATAGTTTCACTTGGAACATTAGCAAGTTAGTTTTCACCAATTTGGATGATGATTAATAGAGGATGATGGTTAATGACTACCACTAATAACTCAAAAGATCTCAATTCCCTGTAAATTCCTACTATGCCAGTTGTCACAATGGGTGAACAATTGGTACTACCCTCTACAATCCCAAATGCCATTCATTCTCAGAATATTTCTCAGAATGGTTCTGCTAAAGTGATCAGCAATGAAAAGGTAGTGATACTTCAGTTGTCATTAGGGTTCAGAGTCACTAATCATTTGTATAACAGTAGCTGTTAGAGGCTACAACAGTTCAGGGTTCTACTGTAGTAGACACTGTACAAACATGTATAGAGCCCTACCAAATTAACGGCCATGAAAAATGCACCACGGACCGTGAAATCTGGTCCCTTCTCCATGAAATCTGGTCTTTTACCCTATACTACACAAATTTCATGGGGAGACCAGCATTTCTCAAATTGGGGGTCCTGACTCAAAAGGGTGTTGCAGATTTTATGGGGGGGGGGGTCGCAGTATTGCCACCCTTACTTCGCTGCTTCAGAGCTGGGTGGCTGGAAAGCGGCAGTTGTTGGCCAGGTGCTCACTCTGGAGGCAGCAGCGCAGAAGTAAGGGTAGCAGTACTGCAACCCTCCCTACAATAACCTTGCAAACTCCCACCCATTCCTTTTTGGGTCAGGACCCCTACAATTACAACACTGAAATCTCAGATTTAAATAGCTGAAATAATGAAATTTACTATTTTTAAAATTCTATGAACGTGAAATTGGTAGGGCCCAAAACACAGTATGAGACAGTCCCTGCCCCTAAGAGCTTCCCAGTGTTAAAGCTCCCAGTGGGAGCTTTTCAGCATCAATTACAGTCAAGCACCTAGCTCTCACTGGAAACAAATACAGGAGAAAGGTGCCTAAGGCCTGTCAGAATGCAAGGAGAAACAGGCACAGAGAAGTGACTTGCCCAAGGTCAGACAGCAGATAAGTTGCAGAGCCAAGATCAGAACACAGGTCTTTCGACTCCCCCTCCAAGAATTAACACCCCATTGGTAAGCAGAGGATGCAGTATACACCTGTTTCAGTCAGTATGCAGACTCAGGGAGACCATAACTACATCTGTTCATATTCTTAAGCTTAGTTAGAAATTTAACTTAAATAGGTCAGAAGCCAGACACATGTCAGTGTGACATACCACTGAGTACTGGACAAGCCAAGTCCAACAGCTGACACCTCCCTCCCCTTTAAGTAAATCACCACATTAAAGTGAGTAAGATTCTAAATACTTAAAGCACAAAGCTATCAACTGTCAGTACCTGTTGTGCTTTCGTTAGCCTGCTATGGAGTATTACTTGTTTAACACCTAGTTAACATTAGGCTGTTCTTGCTATTTTTGGAGCTCAGCAGCAGCAGAGCTGGATTAGAACTGTGACCTGTTATTCTGGATCACTGGGGCTTCTCTGTTACTCACTTTTGCTAAAAATCCTTATCGCTCGTATCAACATGGAAAAACTAATATCCAGTTAGGTGAAAGAAAATATAACGTTCTTATCCTTCAATGGGCATTAGAGTTACCAGATTCTGTGTAAACATTCCCTTTGAATCTAAGGGACAGTTTCAAATATGTTCCTATCAAATAAAAAACTGCAGTCAGTACCCACTCATTTGTTGTCACTGACTTCTCAGCCACTTCATAGAATCATAGAATATCAGGGTTGGAAGGGACCTCAGGAGGTCATCTAGTCCAACCCCCTGCTCAAAGCAGGACCAATTCCCAACTAAATCATCCCAGCCAGGGCTTTGTCAAGCCTGACCTTAAAAACCTCTAAGGAAGGAGATTTCACCACTTCCTCCCTTAGTTCAGCATAACTTGAACTTTGTCTGTTAACTCGATCCTATAACTTCCCACCCTTTCCTTTCCCACATTTTATCTGCAGAAAAATGAACAGTCCAGCAAAAGACACCTATTAAAAAGATTAACAAGTGTTAACAGATTACTTATGATACAACTCCTATGAATAAAGAGATGTATATTCATGTCAATGTTGGCATCCGAAATATCCAGACAAGTGCCAACTGTGACAAAAACAAGCTATTATAATGAGGATGACAAAAGCAAGATATGAAAAGTGTCTCATTTTTGTATTGCTCTAAATGGAATTTGTTCTTCCAATTATTTCCTCCAGCTTACTATTTTTTTTCTATTAGTTATTTATTAGATAGCTTACTACCCTACTTAACCAATCAGAGAAAGCATGCTATGTGAAACACCACTAACTTATTTGGTGAACTTCTGTAAAGCACTCAGAGATTGTGATGAGGAGCAAGGAATGTCTTGATAGATTCCTTAGAAGTCCATCTGGCCTCTGAGGGACACAGCCCTCTTGAAAACCAGTAATTCCCTCCTGCAAACCTGCCTATGAGACACCCTGTCAATCTGTGATTTTTTTTTTGTCACTTTCCTAGTTATTCTACAAAATTCTCCTAGTCTGTGAAAGACTCATATAAATGGACAAACAGAAGGAAATGTTGACAGTGACCATACAAAAATTACTGTCAAAACCACAAAGTAATTTAATGGAATAATTTTTCCTCTAATTTTTCATGTCTAATAACTGTAGGTATTGTAACAGCAAGTTTAAAAATAAAAGTGTGTGTGGGGTTTGTGGTTTTTTTTTTTTTTTTGTTTTTTGTTTTTTTAAATCTTGTCACTTTATGACTATTTTACTCCTGAGTTCTCAAAATCCTACCTCTTGAGGTTCAGGTACCTCTTCTTTTGTTTGTTCTATTCTCCTAGTAAGATGGATTTTGGTATCCTTCAGCCCTTTAAAAAGCTTTATTGCTGAACAGAGCAAGCAGAAAGCATTATAACTGTCTGAATCATATGTTCAAAACACTGAAAGCAATTTGCTATAAATGCAGCAAGTGTTTGTTTGCTATTACCCAGACCTGAAAAATCTTAACTGCATCCTGAGTACTCTGAGATTTTATGGTTGTGTTTACATCCTGAATACACCAAGGATTTTATTATTGCATTAAAGCTTATATTGTTCCTGTAAGGAACTGCAACTTTTGGAGAGGAAAGGGAAGAAAAGCTCAAATGCTGCCAATTTATCATTCAAAAGATTATCTTCTCCTCCACATGCATACAGCTCTTTAATACTGAAGGGCAAATACACTTCCAACTGTTCATTAACTTCCAATAGATGAGATATGGGGCCAGAACCAAGACCATGGGTCCAAACTCCTTTGAGATCAGCATCTAAACTTTGCAGCCTAGGCTCCTCTCTATAAACTAACTCTTTTAGTTTATAAACCTGCTTTTTAGCTCACTGGTATTCTTCATGAAGCCTAAGACCTATTTTGTCATGTTTTCAGCGTAAAATATGTCTATCTCCTCCAGCTCAGGCTGGATATATGATCAAACTCTGATCCTTACTTACAGATATAAATTTCTTGCCCCTCTGTATATTTTTTTTACCTGCACTTATCAAAATAATCCAAACACCTTGCTGTTTAGAAAAAACTCAGAATAAACTCTGAGGTAGAATGTCTGAGGACTCTCTTATGGAGTTTCTCCAAGATTCTGTGGAAGGGGTGGGGAGGTAGTACTATCACCAATAAGCTGGAGAGCCCACCCTCAAACTTGGCAGATCCCCAAAGACCTGCATGGATTCTAGAGGATTTGTTTCAACACTGGATCTGACCCATGGCACCCTTCATGCATCGCCACCAAACTGTGGCAGCATGGTGATCCAGGAATCCCTTTGGATTGCTCGGAGGAAAAAAGAATACAGATTAAAAGGGTAGGCAGGGGGATATGTGCATCCCTCCTACTCTTCCCTCTGTGTAGACCTCTGATTCCAGAATCTCCCTATAAGGTCTTGAAGAGAGTATTGTGGTGGTGGCTTATACTTCCACGCAGGAAGGGGGAAGCCTGCACGTGGATTTGAGAGAGATCCAGGCACTGGTTTGCAACACATAGAAATGTTAGTGCATTTTATAAGCTTTTACAAATTACTGTTGATCACAGCACAAACACAGTCTTTGTGAAAGTACCCTTCCCAATAAGTGTCTTCACTCAACCAATAAAGAACCCTGTGTAACTAACTTTCATTCATCCTAGATGTGTGGAAAATACTTCCAATGGTAAAAGTACAAGAGTATTAGAAATCTTATTGTGGATTTCACCTTTCTGAAGTAAACATAAGGAGACTAATAAAACAAGGATTGGTTTGACTTCAAAAGTTCTGTCACCTCTTTTCATAACATGTCAAGAAAAATTCCCAATAAATGCTTTGTTTTTCATTTTGCAATTTAGACACCAGTTTGTTTTCCTATTATATACTTGATGTGGCTTTTACTTCCTGCATTTTAGCACTATTTTAATAAAGACCATAAACAAGTTAATTTGGAAATACTCAACTGTTCCAAAAATCTGTTAATATTCCTAATTTCAGAATCAGATTGTCTTTTAGAACCATATTTTAATATGAATCCTCTTTAAAAGTAACTAATATCTTATTCTTTGAATACTGAGATTTCTTGAATTTCATGAAATTAGAGATTCTTTCCAGTTTTAAACACGTTTATATTCTTCAGTAAGTAATTTAAACTGTTTAACACTTTGATTGTTTAAGCACAGTATAGTAAGTTTTTTCTAACCCCTCCTAACAAAAACTCTGATGTTTGTGGACTTGCTCTGTACAAGATTAGCAAATTCTTCTTACTGGAATTAGATGAAATGCCTTGCAAACAGGGTGGATAAAAATCAATGATTATTTTTTTTAAACCAAAAATTGATTTTTTTTATTTAAATCGGATTTTTTTTTATATATAAAATGCTTTTTGAGGAAAAAAACTATCTAAAGATAGTTTTTACTTAAGATACATTATAACTCAAAGATATCTCATCATGGAATAGGGATTATAAATTTTAATTCTATAGTATGAGACAATATATTCATGTAATGTTTAAGAAAAATTTTGTAAATCAGTTCCAATAGTTCATAGATTAGGGACCCAATCTTAAGCGGTTCCAATGGGACTCAGTGCTCAGTCTAGAAGATACCATCAGAGATGCTTAGTTTTGCAGTTCTCAAACTGTGGATTTGTGTCTCCAGAGGTAAGATGTTTGTTAACAGCAAAAATGTTTTTAATATATAGAGGTGAGAAATAACAGACCTCAACTCTATTGTCCCTCTGCAAATTTGTGTACACAGAGTCAATCCCTTACCTCTCTCTAAAAGTGAAAAGTTTCAAAAAGTTCAATGAATAGAAGATTGTTGGGGGTGGAATACATCTGGACAAGGAGAACAAGTCTGGAGATAAATGTGAGAAGCGAGGGACATATGCTTGTTTTGTTAAAATATTATATGTTTGCTGTTGAAGAAAACAATCCAGAATACTTAATGTTGTTGTTTTAGTTAAATAAAACAATTTATAAATAGGATATCTCCATTAATTTATTTTATCTCCTAGAACTGGAAGGGACCTTGAAAGGCCATTGAGTCCAGCTCCTTGCCTTCACTAGCAGGACCAAGTACTGATTTTTTGCCCCAACTCCCTAAGCGGCCCTCTCAAGGATTGAACTCACAACCCTAGGCTTAGCAGGCCAATGCTCAAACCACTGAGCTATCCCCCCAATTTTAATTTAAATGTCTGTCTGGTGATGTTCTCCTCCTAATACAGCATGGCAAGAAAATCCTCCAAAATTAATGATTAACCTGTTGAATTGGAGATAGTTCACCTCCCAATGACTTCATAAATATCTGCTTCAAAATGAAATAACCAAACAATCATTCATTTTCTGATATAGCTGTAAAACTAATCTGAAAAGTTTTCAAAATAAAACACTGTTTAAAAATGTACAGTGTATACCTTCTAAAAATGAAACCTACATCTATCTCTGAGTTGTGAAGATATGTATTAAGGTTGTAACAACCAACAAGAATGCACTTTTATGTAGAAATTCATGATGAAATTGAGTTTTCCTGACTAGTGATTTAAATCATGATTTAAATCAATTTCATTAAATCAAATCCACCCTGCTTGCAAGTATTGTGAATCCCAACTGGAAAGTAGATGGCATTTGCAAAATAGAAAGAGAACTGTGGGAATGTGTGTGCAAATGATATTTTAATATTCCACATTTGATACCAGTCTAATCTCGTTTATGACACAAGAACCATAAATTCTTTTTCTAATCTTCCAAAGTTATTTGAATGAATGTACTGCTCCAGACTAGGTAATCTGCTTTGTTTTTATTGGCACCTGCCATGTAGTACAAACTGAGCTCAAGGTGCAATTTCCTGCACACTTGAAAGTGTGTGGAGGAAGTGCCTACCACTCCCCATATATGGTCACAATAGAACTTAGTGCACATTGTACACTAGTGATTAAGCAGCATCTAAGATATGTCATGGTACTCAACCAGAGTCAGGGACCTTGTACTTTGATTTTGCCCCAAAACAGAAGAGCCTGTATGAAGTCTCTTGTACAGAAAATGTAACTTGTCCAAGCAAGCCTCTGGAGTTAAAATTACAAAAAAGTTGAAAAACTCAGTCAAAATACCTGGTCAAATGTAATACATAGCTCAGTGTAAACCCAACTCTTAGTTGTAGATTGGGTAATAAGGAGATTCAGTCCTGCATAGCTTATAGATGCCTTGAAATAGTTCTTCAGGCACTGAAAATGTGGAGGATACAACCAAACACCCAATTTTTCAAATAAAGGATTCTAATGTACGCTTAAACCTTCATAAGATTGGTGCTATTTGTAACCAGACTGAGTTTAAGCATTTTTCATATTGAAAGAGCTATGTAGTCTCTGTTCTAATCCCCATATACTTAAGCATGGGGATTGACATTTTACAATTTTTTAATTTTACAATTAATCATATAGTAGTCTATAGTCTACTACTACACCCTTAGTACATGTATTTTTAAAATAGTCTCCTCCTAATTTGACTATAGTGTTTATACTGCTAACACTGATAGTTCATTCTGTTAGATGTTTGGGGTGCAGGTACGTGGATGGGGCTGAAGATCAGATGTGATGTGCCAGTTAGGCAACTCAGCCATTCTGTCTCAATGCTTGCCCAACAAGAGCTAATTCAGACACTTTATAGTTACTGTCTTTCAAATGCACAATAAACTAGAGATTATGAAGGGTGCCAGGAGAGAGCATCTTCTCTTTAACCAAAAAAAGGTACACTGGCAGTGACAATGCTAACTAGGGCCCAATCCTGCAAACATTTTATAATAGGATTTGTCAGATCTGGCCCTTAGTCTGCATAGGTCAAACCAAAACTAAGAGTAATTAGTTGTGGAAGACTTGTGATCTTGAAATTAGTTAATGTGGGTCCTTTCTGGTTTGTGCATCTCCACTGAGAAATTCTTGCATTTGTAAAATTCTACTCCAGCTCGCATCAACAGGCATTTTTATCTTTTTCATAGCTTTGTTTCAGCTAACAGATTTTTAAAAAATTCTTTTAAAAAAATATTCAGCTATTGCACTATAAATTCACCTAATCTAAAATTAATCTAAATTAACTTTCAAGTGTAGACAAGCCCTGAGTATCACAAGGGACAGGTTTTGTGAGCAAAAAGGTGCCATTTTTTACACATCTTTCCTGAGCACTTATCAAGATTGCACTATTTTGTATCTTCCAGTGACACTAACCGTGCTGATACTTTTGCAGGATATAACTTTGCTCTCTAGTGTAATGATTTGATTGTTCCTATGGACTGAGGAGATAAACTATTTTCTTAAATGGAATTTCAACACTTTCAACTATCACAACCTGTAACACGAAGTAGCAAATTTAACAGGTTTTTCTAACATCAATACACATGGCATCAAACAGAAAATTAACTGAGTATGAAGGCTGTAAACATCTCAGAGATGGGAAAACTTAGGTATTGTCAACACTACCAAGATTCCTGCCCACAAGAGTTTAGAGATATAGACCTTAATAGGTTGCATTCTTATCTAAACTTCTCAACTAAATGTTAAAATGTCACTTTTTAGGGTGCCTTTACAGTCAGTCAAGCGTTGAGCCCCTTGTGAGCTTCTACCTGGACCACACCTATTCCTTTCTGCAAAGAACAGTTCCTTTTTCCTACTTCATGCCTAACGTTGCAACTTGTATACTTCCGTATTCTGATGCATCCTGCCCTTATTAGGATGGCTTGTCTTCCAAGTCAATATTTCCCACGAGTTACAGCTTACTTGCCCCTCCAACCACCCAAAATGTTCCTTAAAGTACAAATCTGCAGGTATCACATCTAGTCCAGATCAACTGCATTAATACGAATAACTGCAATAAGTACCGAACACCCAGCACTAATTATCCCTAAATGTTTATGCATATCACACAGAAGTGGGGCAGGGGCGAAGTTTGATCCTTCTCGCTGCATTCTGGTTACTGGGATGTGTGAAAACTAGCCCGACTAAGGGACGATGGGGGGGGGGGGGAAGCTTGCCTGAAATACAACCGCCTGGAGAACACAGGATGTTCTTGCATGATATAAACAGGATGTCAGCCATATCGCTTCTGGCTGGGCTGTGAAAATCCAAATTGCAAAGGCAGCTTTTTTTTAGGGAGGGGGAGATATTCAACTCTTGATCTCCCATCTGAAAGTCAAGGCCACACCAAAGCCCCCCTGCCACCCAGCGCAGCCCCACTCCTGCGCCCCCCGCTCTGCGGACCCCTAGCTGGAGGCTAGCTCTGCCCTGGGAGCCCCCCTACGCCGCCCTGCCTGGGCTTCCAGGGGCAGCCCGCGCCATGGGGCAGCGAGCGCGGCCCGGGGGGCGCCCGGCCTCAGTCGCGCCCCGAGTCCCGGGCTCACTCACCGCTTCCGCGTGCGGCTTCCAGGCGGCGGCGGCGACGACGGGAGAGGGAGGGGGGAGCCCGGCCGCCCCGCTTCGCTCACTCGCTGCCCCGCATGGCCCCGGGCCCGAGGGGCGCCCCGGGTACGTCGGCGCGCGAGGCGAGTCGGGCAGGCGAGGGGAAGATCGAGCAGCGCTGGCTCCGCGGCACCTTCGTCTCCTCCGCGCTCAGCGCAGACAGTTTCCCTCAGTCCCAGGCTGTCCCGCGGGGCCTGCGCATGCGCACGGCGTGTCCCCGCTGCCTTAAGGTGGACTTGTCCTTTCCTCCTGTCCCCCCGCCCCTTGTCACCTTCAGCCGCGGGAAAGACCCTCAGCCCCCACGCTCAGCCTGTGGGGGAGGGACACCCCCCCCCCATCCAGGATCTCCCGCTGCGAGGAGGGGCGGAGCCCGGAGCCCCAGCCGGGACACTCCCGCAGGTGGCGGTCCCCTGGCTGTCCGGCTTTCGGGTCAAGAGGCCGCCGAAGCAGCGATAAGGAGCCCACGGGCGATTGCCGAGGGCTGACAGGGTGCTCGGCGCTGAGCACAGCCTGGGGGCTGCCCTGGTGGGCTTTGCAAGGGAAGGCTGGTCCCCACTGGTTCCCCAGAGGCCAAAGAGCCTTGCATAGCAGCACACAAGAGGAGCAGGGAGATTTTTGAGCTCTAGGGTTGAGTATTTCCCGCACAGGAGGTTGGTTCATCAGGTGCACCAATGAGTCACTAATGAACAATATGTCCCTCCATATAATTCAGCCTGAAATGCTCTGGCAGGGAGCCTTCCAGCGACATCCTACTTCAAGATGGAAAGACGGGAGGTGGAAAATGAGGGTTGGTAAAGGTCTGAAGGTAACAGGACAGGAAGATCTGACAAAGAGAGGTTGCTAAAAATAGCTTATTACAAAATACCCTTAACTAATAACAATTATGGAAGCAGGGCTGGAAGGGACCTGGAGAGGTCATCTAGTCCAGCCACCTGAAGTGAGGCAGGACCATATAAACCCAGACCACCCTGACAGGTGTTTGTCCAACCTGTTCTTAAAAACCTTCAGCGATGGGGATTCCACACCCTCTCTTAGAAGCCTATTCCAGTGCTTAACTATCCTTTTAGTTAGATAGTTTTCCCCTAATATTTAACCTAAATCTCCCTTGCTGGTGCTGCAGATTCAACCCCATTGCTTTACCTTCAGTGGACATGGAGAACCAGTGACCATTTTAAAAATGGAAATACATCCCAAGTGGTGTTTTACTATCTGGGCCTTTTTCACCATCCCAAGTGGTGTTAATAGGATAAAACACAAACTCTGACAAGTAAAATGGAGGATAAAGTGACATTTAAAAAATCAATATGCAAAGATACAAAGCAAAAAAAGAGAAGTAAATAAAAAACAAGAAACTCATAAGCAAGTCTGTGCATTTGCTAGACCACCAGGTGACATAGAGGACAACTATGAGTATAAAGTCTTTACTATAGCCAATGATGAGGAAATGTTGGTGTTTTCACAATTACAGAAGTGTAGACACTAGTAGAGATAGATTTATCAAGGAAATCAAAGAGCATAATGAGAAATTAAATGGCCTAAAGCACCTAGGCTAGATGGATTGATCCAAAAGTTCTTGAAGGAACCGCCTAAGGTCCCTTCCAACCTTGAGATTCTATGATTCTATGTAATATCTGAGCTTCTGAAAAAAAGCTCTTGAAGGAACTGAAGAATATAACATCTGAGCTTTTGAAGAAAAAAAACCCTATCATTAGAGACCAGGACTGAGCAGGACCAACATTGTACTCCTAACAATCCCCAAATCCTGAAAACTAAGCTGTTAAAGAAAATCAGAACAAATTCAACAAGCACAGAGTTGAGTGTAACTGTAGGGATTTGAACCAGCAGCAGAGAATGCTGTAGGCCCAGCTCACTGTTGGAGCCCCATTTAAGTTAGCCCCCACAAGACTTTGCTATAGTGTGTGGGGGCTTGTGGGAGAGACGGGGCTAATCTTAAAAGGCCACCCTCTTTTCATCTTGAAGGGAGGGGCTCAGACTAGGTGAGGTTCACACACCCCTTTTACTCTTACTTCACAGAAACTGGGGGAATTACTATATCCTCCATCTTCATTGGGGTAGGGACTGGGATCCCAAAGATCAGCCAGTGAGAAGTCCCTAGTTAGATTAGGAAGACAGGATGAGGCTATAAGAAGACACCCATGTTTTACTCCCTCCATTGGAGATGGGGCAAAAGATGCCTCTCAGAACAATGGAGGGAGCAGGGCGGATGGCAACTCTTAGGAAGAATGCATAGGATTGGGAACTAGATGGGGGGGCAAAGCGAACATCTCAGAAATGGGCACGGGAAACTACGCATGGAGAGGGTCATTTTGAATGGGGAGAAGGTGTCTATATTTTGGGGGAAAGCTCATGGAGGTGGAATACTAGGATTTCTAAATGGAAGACAGGGCCACCATTATCTTCTATTCTCCAGAGAGGAATGTAAGAAATGGCCATTAGTAGTCTCCTCTTATATATCCCCCCCAAAGTAGAGTTTGATGGTGCATGCTTCTTTTGGTGTACCTTATAAATAAGTAGCTATAAGCAGTTCTTCAGTTCTCACCTTACTGAGAGTGAGATAATCACTCAATTATATAATCTTTGCAACTCCAAATTAAACATATTTTTAGCATACACAGGATGGTAGTTTTGCATCCTCTTTTAGGAGTATTATTTTGTCTCTCATTACACAAGAGTTAGGCACGTAGGTTTCATTAACATTAGTGGGAGTTGTGTGTTCATTTGTGTCCCAAAGAGATAATTTAGTATACCTCTTAATTTAATTAATCTCTTCATTGGAGGGTCAAACTATCTCATACTCATATGAAACAGCATCCATGGAAGTAATACATTTGAATAAGGAAAACCTTGAAGCCCCAGTTTAATCAAATGGGGTTTTTGTTGGTTTTTTGTTTTTCTTTTTGCTAGTCTTACATAAAGCCACAAACTGCTGTTTATTTTTGTGTTGGTTTCCTTGGTTCATACACGTGACATTTTGAAAAATCTGCCCAAAGCCGATGCCATGATAAGACTGATTTCTTTCAAATGTGATGGATCTCCACAGCAGGGGACCAAAACTCCCAGCACTCCACTGTACATCCCCCTTTCTCTTGGATAAACAGGAACTACATTTCCCATTAGCCATGTCCCTGGCCAGGTAAGGGGAAAGGTCCTGATTCTGAACCAAGAAGTAGCTGGGCTCTATTTGGGAGAGGGAGCAGCATGGCAGCAGGGAGCTGGAGAGACGCCCCAGGAACTGTGTACAGAGCCGCATGTGGAATGGGCTGTGACTGCTGAACATCACAGCTGGGTGTAGATCTGTGTGAGATTTATGGGGGAACAACAGTTTATGGACAGGGAACCAGTGCTCTGGGGTCCCAATGAGAGCCACTAACTGAGCCTGGATTGGAAACCTGCAAATGCTTATTTGCTGGAATAGAGACTGTACTGGAGAGGAAATCCCAGGCACTAGGACTGAAGAGCCTTGGCTCTCAATTGGACTGCCCCAGAGACCCGAACAGAACCACTATTGCTCACTTGAACTGTAACTGTTTAAGCCTCTCTACCTAGAACATTTGCAACTTTTCCTCTTTCCTGCCAGATGTAGTAAAAACCTTTTCCTTAGCCATGTATCTGAGTGGATATTGGGACCCACCAATATCCTGCTGAAACATCTACTGGGCATGCTACTGGCACCCCAGGGGTTTGGGCTACAGTAACTCCAAACATTAAACAAGTTTGGTGGTAATTTCATGTAATTTATTTTAGTTTAACCAGACTGTAGTGATAAAATATCTTTGTCAAGGTCCTCTCATGTTAAAGAGAGCACTTTTATGTACCAGTATTTCAACAGAACATGCTTTAGTGACAAAGATTCACTACTCTAAAGTGGATGCCAAATATATCTGACTGATAATAAATGTAACATATCTTTCTCATGCCTCAGCTTTCTCTCTTTGATTCTGATCTGTTACTTTTGTAAATGACCCAAAGTCCTTAATCTACCAAAGGGTATACTCTGTAGAATAGACTTCCTTTATATAACTGTATTGCAGAAGAATTACTGGAAGATTACTCAATTATAAGGGAAACATCACTGCACATTGGAGCAGTCATATTTTATATTCCAGTAATCAATATATATATTTTTAATTGGAACCATACTGTTCATGAACTAAGAAGCACTTAATTCTGACATCATTCCTATGTGTCTTTTATTGCAATCTTAAAAAACCCCCAAACAAACTAATTTTGACTGTATGTTTTAAATCCCCAAATTAGGGGAATTTGTATTTCTATCTGTATCAGGGGTCTAATTCTGTTTGTCTTCCTCTCTATTTAATCACAGTTATGCTAAATAAATTTAATTACAAGTCTTCTCATAACATCCTTGTTTATTTCGCAACAAAAGGAGGAAAAGATTTTAACATCTGACTGACATCAGCTTAAGGTGGATTCAATATCTACCCTGCATATAGTTTTTTCTGATCTCAGATGTTACTGATTGACTTGCATGTATTTTTTCTTCTCCACAAAGATTCTGAATCCTGGGTGCATTGAAGTATGGCAGATAACTTTGAAAATGTAGGTCTACATTCCCACATATTGTAGATCACACCTTAACTTCTGTAAAGAAAATTGTGATGTGTAATAAGTTTGGCCTTTGCTGTACAAGACAAACACTGGTATCTTTCAGTAAACCAAGTCACCCTGGCTTACCTTTCAGATATCCCTAATTCTGATGGATGTTGCTACACAAATTTGGTGAAATAATCATAAAGGTGACTTTCCAGAAGAGTTGTTTACACTACAATACATTCTACAGCGTTTGAAGTTCCCTGCAGGAATAATTTATTTTTATGCCTCCCACATTTGGGCCTTAGCATGGTGAGAGGAATGAACCTGCCGTGCCCACCGCCCGAATTCTTTTGTATTGGTTCCAGAATTGTAGAAGTGCCCCCTCTCTGGGCTAACCAGCAAATACAATTCTGGTGGTATAAAAATCCCAGCTCCAGGCGTGAACCCTTTGAACAGTAGGACCCAGCGGCTGCAGCAGTGCAATCACCCGGCTGTCGTGAGCAGTAGGCTGTGTTAAAAGGCTACGTAACTGCCAGAAAGTGTGTGTGGGGGCAGCTGCAGAGAAGGACGAGCTTTACCGAAAGCGGAATCCCGCTGGCTGTGCTGTGACCTAAGAGCTTGGAATTCCCATCAAGTATCGATTTGGTACAGATGAATAGATCAGGTTTCATACGTGCCACGGACTTCGTTCTTTGCTCGACGTTTTGTGGGGTGATAGAAGTTCAAGCTAGAAGTAAATGTCAAACGGAGGACTGAACGTCTGTCCCCCCCAAAAGTCCCAGCCATGTTTAGCCGCGTCTGCCATCGCTGGGGTGCTTAAAGATAGCCTCCAATCTAAGAATAGGAAGAATTATGTAGGTGAAGCTGTTCTCCATTCTATTTACATCCCCTAAAGTGCTAGTTTATTCCATCTAAAATCTGTGCTCCCCGGCCTCACCAGTTGTTAATCAGCTGCCTCCATTTCAGAGCCGAGCGGCCGGTGGTGCGTTGCATGCCCACTGTTTTCAGAGCCGCAATTTCAGGGACTGACCCTGTAAATACAGCAGTAGTCGTTTCTTTGCCTGGTAGTAAGTGTTTGCAGGAATGGATCTTAAATTAGTAATCACGGTGTGATTCTTCATGGTAAATGGCAGCGGGGGATGTAAGAATAATTTAAATTAACTTTTTATATTGTGGAGTCTGGTGACACTTTTTAAAGACTAACAGATTTATTTGGGCATAAGCTTTTGTGAGTAAAAAAAACCTACTTCTTCTGTTGCATCTGAAGAAGTGGTGTTTTTTTTCTTTCTTCAACCCACAAAGTTTATGCCCAAATAAAAATGTTAGTCTTTAAGATGCCACTGGACTCCTCCATTGTTTTTGTGGATACAGACTAACATGGCTACCCCCTCTGATTCTTTATATTGTATCTACTTTGGCCTCAGAAGGCTTATCTCATTTTTACTATTGCTAATTTTCTACATGATGATTAATTTGACCTGGATGGGGGGAAAAATAGTTGGTTTGAGGGAGAGAATCTGGAAACTTCAACAAATCTGAAAACACTTTTCATCCCGTTGTGTTTTGCAATGGCCTGGTTTTAATTTTCTGTGTTTCTGAACATTGAATATTTCAACTAAAAATACTTATTTTAGGGTTACCATACGTCCGGTTTTTCCCAGACATGTCCGGCTTTTGGTAATCAAACCCCCGTCCGGGGGGAATTGCCAAAAAGCCGAACATGTCCGGAAAAAGGCCGGCCAGGCACTTCCCCTCGCGGCTGCTCTGCTCCTCCCCTGACTCTTCGGCTCTGTTTAAGAGCCGAGCTGCCCAAGCGCTATGGGCTTCAGGCAGCCCCCTTGCCTCCGGACCCCAGCCGCTGGCTGGGCACTTCCCCTCCCGGGCTCTGGCAGCGCAGGGTCCGGAGGCATGGGGGCTGCCCAGAGCCCGAGCGCTACCGGCTTCATGGTTTGCCGGGCAGCCTCCAGACCCTGCGCCCCTGGCTGGGCGCTTCCCCTCCCGGGCTCCAGCTGCGCTGGGGAAGCGCCGGCCAGGGGCGCAGGGTCTGGGGGCTGCCCGGCAAACCGTGAAGCCGGTAGCGCTTGGGCAGCCCTTTTCGCGTGGCTGGGAATGGGAGGGAGGAGAGGGTGGAGTCAGGGCGGGGAAGGGGCGGAGTTGGGGTGGGGCTGGAGAAATGGGTGGGGCCAGGGCCCGTGGAGGTTCCTCTTTTTTTATTTGTTAAATATGGTAACCCTACTTATTTTAAATTAATGAACCATTAAAAAAATAAAAATAAACCTACCGTGTGCCTAAGCTGACCAGTCAGATGTTCTATGGGGGCAATATAGTGAAATGGAAGATAACATTTCTTAGAAATACCAACAGGTTACATATTATTTTTTCATTAAACAAATTTCCAATGAAATAATTTAGTAACTGAAAATTTTGAAAAAATTAGAGATTTTTTCCAAAAAATCTGCTTTTGAAAAAAGGCCAAATTTTGATTGGAAAAAAAAGTATTTAAAAAATTCTGACCAGGTCTGGGAATAATAATGAATCAAATTATAGAAAATGTATATTTTAAAATAAATTATTCCCACTCTGACTTCCTGGATCTTTGTTCCATATTTGATCCACTAAGCACTTCATGTATTTGCCACTGTAAAATACCAAATAGAAACTGAATCTAATACTCCAATTACGCACATCACTTCTCTATTGGATTTATTACTTGTATGTTTTGTGCTGCAAACAATGGCAGTCACCGCTCCATATCTATCACAAAGTAAGGTTCCAATTCAGTGTTCCTTTTGCAGTCAAAATGCCCGTTGGTTTCAATATAAATAAATTATTGGAGATATCCTATCTCCTAGAACTGGAAGGGACCTTGGTCATCGAGTCCAGCCCCCTGCTTTCACTAGCAGGACCAAGTATTGATTTTGCCCCAGATTCCTGGGTGTCCGTCTCAAGGATTGAACTCATAACCCTGGGTTTAGCAGGCTAATGCTCAAACCACTGAGCTATCCCTCCCCCAAACCTGTGGGTGGGAGACCAGGCATGCAAGAATAGGCCCAAAAACTCACTCCCAGTGTAAAAAACCAGAAATATGTATGCTATTATCCAATACTCCCTCCATCTGTATGAGCTGACACTACTTAAGTCAGTTAGTGAGATTAGCACATCCACATCTTCTGGTGTGACTTTTGTGGTTTTGTTTTTGTCAATGATCAGCCCTCTGCCAAGTATTCACAGAATCCACTTCTCCATTCCATCATTCTTCCTTGAGCTTCTTTGCTTACCTTCTTACCAAACTTCATCTTTATCCCGGGCAACTAAATCCTCACTTTCCCCCGGGCCCTAAACTAGAAGGTGGAGGAAGATGACTGATTTCTGGCACAGTTAAGGCTATGTAAATTGCAATTTACAAGCCAGATGTAAGTGTTTTACTTTCTGCAGTCCTCATTTATTCTTATGAAAATAATGAAGAATACTTATTAAAAACTACCCTTCCTCCCACCTGTGAGAATGAGTCAGAAAATGTCACTTTTAAAATATTATTGATATTTTTCTTAGATATATAGCATTATTGTAGTTTGATCACTTTTCTTTATTGCTGTGTGGGAACTGTACAATTGATGCATTTAAAGGGCCAGAGTCTCCATCCATTTAAATGGGCATGACAGTATTGACTTTAATCACTGATGTGTTAGAGGGGACTCCTGACCCTCCACTTCAAGAGAAGATTGGATAATGTCACTGCCCTGATGGAGTTTATTCCTTCTTTGATATTGATTGCTTGTTACTGTCAGAAATGATTTATAAAAACTTTTGATAACTTGTTTTTAACCTTCAGAATAATCTATATTGCACAAAGCAGGCATTTTCAAAAAGTTCCCTGGGAGAGGATACCCCCTCTCTCCTGGGATCTTCATCCCAACCTCCATCTTCAGGTTATACAAGCTGAACAACATGCTGTGCTATGCTATTAATATGTTGTTGATGATACTGCTATTAAAGTGCAGCTTCATCTGAGCATGTTTCCTCATTTCCTGATTATGGCCATTAGAAATATGTTTTATTTTCAACAAGAGATGCCCCACATTAATCCCTGGTGTGTGGAGTTTAATCCGTGGCAGTGAGGGAAATCTTTTGCTTGGTACACATGTTAAATATCAGCCTGACATCACTGGGACTGAAACTTTTAAATCAGTGATACTCAGCCTGTGCTCTTAAAAAAAAAGTGTGATTCCTTAAGGCCTTGCTTGTAGCTCCTATGGAGACTTTTGATCCAACAAGGATTTCTATATCTTTGGTTGTGTGTGAGAGGAAAATTGTTGAGCTCCTGTAATTAATCCCCATTTCCCCCAGAAGCTAGGAAGGGATAGGGAAAAAGGGTAAGTGAAACATTTTCAACACAGGCACATCTTATAAACACAGCCCTACAGGGTTTGCAGCCCAAAGATTGCCACCTTATGCTACCTAATGAAAAAGGCCCAGATAGTAAAACTGACTAGTCTACCTCCATTTTCAAATCGTATAAATAATAATTAGTATTTGTACAGTGCTTTTCATGTTGAAAGCACTTTCCAAATATTATGTAATTAATGCTCACAACACTGCTGAAGAGCAGGTCAGAAATATTATTCCAGTTTTATTAGTAGGGAAACTGAGGTAGAGATGTTATGACACACAAATCCACAGATGTTCTGTAAGGTTTACAATTAGAACTCAGTCCCTGTTTCCAGTTAAGGCCATGACACCACATCTCTTTAGCTCTCTTCCTATAGTCAGACTCACTCCTGTATCATCTGACTGCACTGCTGATGCTTTCACTGCTCATCCTTTTGTTCCTGCCAATCTTTGCTACTACTTTTCATGTTGGTGATGAGACCAGTCTTCCTAGGTTGCCTTCTGTGCTTATTAACATTTGGACTTACTATTCACGCTTTGCAGTCAGTGGTTGTTTCCAGTACACAGCCAATGAAGCTGGAAATATTTCTATCTGCCCCTGAACTCTGAAGGTACAAAAAAGGAGCTTTGAATGCCAAATGGAAGGTGAACAGCTGACAAAAACAGAATATTATTCCAATGGAAAGAATGCATAATGGGCTTCAACTAGAATTTATCTGTATAGCTAGTGCCCAAGAGAGACCAGGTGTAACAATGCCTAGAATTCTAGGGTAAAATTATCAAAAGCATCTAAGTGATGTAGGATCCTACATCAATTTTAAAAAGTGAGTTAGGAGCCCAAGTCTTTCAATTAAACTTAGGCCCAGATCCTCAAAGCCCTTTAAGAATGATTTCAATGGGAGTTAGGCCCTTGTATACTTTGAGAATATGGGCCTAAGTGCCTAAATCATTTTTGAAAATAGGACTTGTGCTTCTAAATTACTTAGGTGCTTTTGAAAATTTTATCCATAGGCTCTCTCTTTGGCCTTGTACAAGGTGAGATTCTTTTGTTCAGGTCTTTGGTGCCTTCTGGATTTGTATCTTACTCTATGGAATATAATTGGAATGAAACCAATAGGGTTTTATAGAAATTATTCTAAGAAACTACAGAATTTAATAGAAAATGCTATTCTTTCTATATGTTTATAATAATATATAGAATTCAGGGATATACAATATTATAGGATTTTCTGTAAGAGTATCACAACATATATTTGCAGCTAAGCATACTTTCATATTTATAGTGTAGAATGGCCTATAAACAGCTGGAAGAATAGCTCATTTGTTTAAAACACATTCTCCTTGCCCAATCCTCCAGGAAGACCTCTTACAAAATAGGGAAAACCAGATCTGACATTCCTGATATTTCTAAGTTAAAAATCCAGCAGAAATTTTAAGAGAGACAAATTATTTCTCCCAGGCTTCCTTAAAGGAGGAAAAACCGTACAAAATCCATCCGCCCCTCCTCCCCCAGCCTCTTTTGCAAGTCATCTTTAAGGTTGTCAGAAGCCAAACTGCACCACCTTCATCACTGTTAATCTCAAAATAAGGCTGTCTTCAGGCTGTTCAGACAATATAAATGTTTAGAATGCTTCCTTTTATAGCACTGCAAATTAGAGTAGGGTGAGTGGTCTTGTATGCTGTAAGTGCTTTAAATCACTGATACCATCAGTTTAGAATTGATTGGGCTTTTACATAAATGTAATTTAAGACTAGTTAAGTGGTTGACATTTGTAATGGATTTGTAACCAACTAGATTTCTGGACCCTGATTCTGATCTCTGGTGTAAATCAGGAGTATCTCTGAAAGTCAATGGAGTTGCATCCAAATAAAAATTAGAATAAATCTCTGTACGCTTACTACCTTTTCATCTCATGAAGAATCAGATAAGTGGAAGGTTATTAGAGTGCTGTCAGCATGTGTTCAGTGCTGTTCAAATCAGAGATGGTAGAAAAATTTCATACAATTTTTTGAATGAAAAATGGTTTTTTGAGCAGAATAAAAATGTTCACAAAACATTTTTGGTCAACATGTTTAGTTTTAATAAGAAAAACCCTTTTCTCCCTAACTTTCCCCAGCTTTGTTTCACTGCAATAAAAGGGTGGGAGTTAAAAAGTGAGAGAAAATGTGTGTGCGAGAGGGTGGTAGCTCTCACTGGAACTTCTTGAAAAATTCATTTGGAATGTTTTTGCCAGAAAGCGGAATATTTAACACCCTGCCCCCCATTGTAGTTAGTTTAATTGATTAATTTTTATTTAGCAAAATACACTATTTTTGACCATGCCTGTTTGCCTATGATAGGCAAGCATTACTCTGTGTTGCTGCTGCTGCAGTGCCATGATTGATTTACACAAGTCAAGGATCTGGCCCACCAGAGGAGAAAGCAATGTATATTTTTTCAGTGGAGAAAGTCAGAAATTGCTCGTTCTCCTTTCCGGGTGTGCAAAGAGGACCATAAAAAGCAGAGGACAGTAAAAAGGCAGACCGCAATAAAGCAATTTGGTACTACTGAAATGACCAGTTTTCATGGGCTGAAGATCTGACTCCGATATCTTTGTGTTTATGATAAGACTATATATATCCCATTTCTCTTCTCCAGCATCTGCTATTCTGAGCATTCTTTTAGGGTTTTAGCTAAGTAGTATGGTATTTTCAGTAGCTATTTTTATGTCCCACCCAAAGGATATCCACAGACTACTTCTGTCATTGCTGTTTTCTTGGGCGTTTGCATCAAGTGGCCTAACAAAATATGCTGCAGTATATCACATTCTCCAGTACTTTCAGAGGTGTTCTTCCAACAGACCTGCCTTTCAGCTGCTAGCATCCCCCAGGTGATGTGTTAGAAATTAGAGGGATTATTTCTGCCTTATAGCTATTCTGCAGACCATCTGTATCTGTAGAATTTAACAATATGTTGAAGATCAACTTTCTCTACTGAGTGGGGGAAAATATATTGGTGTCTGTGCCAACCGGTGTATACCATGAGCTCAGCCAGCTAGTAAGTACAGAGCAAACCGGTGAAGTTGGTATTTCCTATTCAATACAGTTTCACTTACCATTGGGTACTTTCCAGTCTTAGCAGCTCCATCGTGATGTGGTGAAAACTTGTCTTACCTCTGCACAGATCTGTATGCAAAGTGAGCATAGGGCTCTCTTTCTGAATGCATCCTAGAGGGGTATGTACTGATATTCCCTGGTGCATTGTCTAGTGTGGTACAAGGGTGACAAGGAATTTAATGATTGTGTGGTCTTTGGGGTGTGTGGGGGGGTTACTTCTCAGATCTGTCACCCCCAAAACACTGAAATGAACAGCTCAACCTCTAGTAAGTAGAGATAGTAAACACTGAACAATTGTTCACTGATTAAAAAATAAAACCAAGAACGATCACACGGGAGCAAATCCTGCTTGTCTCCAGTTAGGCAATGGAACCAAGAAATACAGGATGTGGGTAATCTGCATTCTGAGCCACAGACCACTGTGGAGATGAATTGATAAATGAGGATGCCCTCGGCTTAAAATCTGGCCTGTCAAATCATCTCGTTGCTTTTTTCCCCCCTCACTTCATCTGCAGGCTGACTTTTATTTGCTGGTATCGTCACGAACCCCCAGCATTATAGTACTGCTTTAGATTAATATTTGAAAACTCAGATGAGTGCTCTGAGATGGTGTAGAATGTTGGTTCTAGCTCTAAGAGCTCTTCCAATTAAGTGGGAACTGAAGGGTGCGTTGTGTGGAAAGGCAGAACAATGATTCAAATGATGTGAATTTAAAGTCCAGTGTCTCATAAGCCACCAGGACTAGGAATATCTAAGGTATGTCACTGGAAGGCTAGGATTGCCAGTGGTGTACAGAATGAGTTCACAGTACTGGTGGCTCACGAGGACACTGTTCCTTGAAATGGTCAACGGTCCTTCAGAGCAGGTAAAAATCTTCAAGTTATTAGCAATTGCTAATATTAACCCTTGTTTTGGACAAATTCCAAAGCAGGTAAATTCTGCTTACTGATGTTATGCCTGCAGTTTAAACTGCAAGATGTTTTCTATCCTTAGTCCCAAATTATAGCGTAACACTAGCTGTTTAATCACGCACAGCATCAGGGCTGGATTTACACCTTGCGTGCCCCTAGGCATCCACTGTGGCTGGGCAGCTGTGGGGGCCCTGGCTCCAAGCTCCCTACCCCCATGCCCGCAGGGGCTCCGAGCTCCAGGGTCCCATGCCACCTGCAGCAGCTTGGAGCCCCAGGGAGCCCGGCTGCCCGGAAGCTGCAGGGTCTGCCCGCGGTGGCTCAGAGCCCCCGCGGTGGCCGGAAGCTGCGGGGTACCCCCAATACCTGTGGCAGCTCAGAGCGCTGAATCACAGTGGGCAGTAGGGGTACCCCACCACTTCTTTAACTTTTAGTTGCCCCGCTGCACAGTCCCACCACCACAACTTTCCCCTGCCCTGTCTAGACCTCCCCCACTGCCCAGCACCCCAACACATAGACCTCCCCCCGACCCCTTCACTCCCCATAGCTCCCCCTACTGCCTCCCTAGAGACCCACTCTCCCACACCCTGTCCCCTGGCTGAACGCACCGGTCCCACTGGGAAGTGACTGTGTCTGCCAGGCTGAGCTGGCAGCGTGGCCAGGGCCGGTCAGGGATCATGATCAGCCAGCCTGGGGCAGGAGCGGGGCTTGCCCAGGCCAGGCTCCCTGGACCCACTTGCCCGGCAGGGCCCCCTGCGTTAGACTGCTGAGCTTTTCCCCTGCCACGGGGGGCTGCTTCACCTTCCTTGCTGGCAGGAGCGCTCCAGCAGGGCTGCATGGCACTGTCCCCCACCCTCAGCCGGCCCTGCTCTCTGCTGGGACCCGGGAGCAGCAAACTTTGAATTTTTAGGCGCCCTAGAACGCCGGCGCCCCTAGGCATGTGCCTAATTAGAAATCCGAACCTGCACAGCACTATATTCCACCCCAGTGCAGTATGGAAATGGGAAGAGGCCAGGTTTCAGGAAGGCTTTGTGGATAATGCAGAGCGCAAGCTGGGCCCAGGTTGCCAGTACTTGAGACTTTAGCATGTACTGGCCACCCAGCATACTCAATAAAGATCTCTTGCCTGTGACTCGTAGAGAGCTCGGTCATAGTTCAGGCATCTGCACCTGTATTTCCCCTTAGTGGTTGAGTGAGGACACTTGCTCTCAGGTTTCTAGCTCCCTAGTCTTTGTCTTTCTTGGGTGGAGACCTACATCTCTCACTCTCCTGACTGGAATATTCCCAAGATGAACAGTTCCCTGTCTTCATTGCAGTGTTCCCATCAAAAGACAGTCTGCCTAAGCAGACCTGCTTGCTCTGTCTTCAGAGACTGATAACTGTGGCAGTTGCCATAGTTATTAGTTACCACACAGCACTTTCTATGCAAGCCTATTTATTCTTAGGGTATGAGCACTACAGAGAAAACATTTTAAAAACAACAAAAGAACCTACACACATGCTAATGATCTTACCAGAGACTGCCTCCTTCCCCCAACTGTCTCCAACATGGGTTCTGGCAGGGAGTCCTTCAGACCCCCCAAAGGTGTCTCTCTTGTGGTCACAAGTTCATAAAAGCCTCAGCTCAGAACAAGCATCCTCATGAACCATTTAGCCCAGCCTTTATATGGTGGGGGTCTTCGATCTGAAGTTTTCAGGAGCTGGTAATTAGGAGACAATGGGCCTCTTCCCAGGGCGTAGCTTCAAAAGGTTGGCTTTAGAGGAGAGAATTACTAGGAAATCCATTTCAGAGATGTTGTCGCCAAAAGTTCTTTGATGTTCCTAGTGTTTTCTTGGAAACTGACTAATGCAGTCTTTGGAGGAAGTTACATACAATTCCACAAAAAACACATACACAACTGCATCTTTATACAATAGACCCCAAAGATATTAACCTTAATTCAGTAACTTCTCTTTAATTCTGTACGGTTTGTACAGGATATTGTCAATCTGGCACAAACTCTGTTCTGATAGCATAGGCCACTAACCTCTTTGTTCAAATCCCTCCATAAGGACCACTTCTGTTGTCATTTTTTGTAACCATCACCCCAAAAGGTACTTGCATTTACCTTATTGATATTTATTTTTAATTTTAAAATTTCACCATTATCCCTTACTAAGTAGCTGCATAGGGTCAGATCTTCAAATGATGGTATGACTTCAACCGAGCTTTGCTGACTTATGCTCCCTGATTTTTCTAGCTCATTACTTGATTGATCTTGCTCCATTATTCCTCCACCAACCCTCCTCCCATTTGTTGTGTCAAGATTGAAATTGAATTGTAAATTCCTTAGGACAAGGGGCACTGTTGTATTCTCTGTGATAAGGTGCCTAACGTGGTTTGGGTGCAGTAAGCTAAATGATGATAATAAAATAGAGAGGAATGTTGTTGGCATCTGACAGCTGTTTGACTTAAATGAAACAAGTTGGTGGCTTCAGTCCAGTTTCTACTGAACACATGTTGTCATTGTCATATTAAACACCACCACAGTTATTAATTGGCCAAGAACTAAATATGTAGTACATGTGGGCCTTGGCTTATTTCTCTAAAACTTCCCCGTTGTTGCCACCAGCTCAGCCCTGCTGGTAGTAATAGTGATGGGAATGCTAGTGTAGACAAGATCTGCGCCTGATCATCTCAGCATTGTCATGCAGGCATACAGGGTTAGACATGGTGCTTATAATGATAAGGAAGGGGGGCAGCAGGCACTTGTCCACAGCAGCACATCCCCACCAGTGGTAGTGACAGCGGGGAAACCTTTGGGATAAAAAGCCTAACGTAGACACCAAGGCTGAACTCTTCCCAGAGGTGGTGCCTTCTGGGTCAGGGCTGAAGCGAGTGGCAGATTTAGAATTAGTGGGGCCCTGTGTACAGCTTCATTTTTGCCTCCTCCCCCAATCGGGACCCAGCCAAGAAAAAGAACATTCTCTCTTCTCTTCCCCCCTCCCTTTTTCATTCTTTTTTTCTTCATCCTCCTCCTATATTATAAGTAATAGGAAGTAAATGAAAATAAAGTGAGGTACCTTGATCGGGGGCCGGGGCAGGGGATTGGGCCCGGGGAGGGAGCTTGGGTGCAGGCTCTGGGCTGGGGCAGGGGTGTGGGGTGTGGGAGGGGTCAGGGGGCAGCGCTTACCTTGGGAGGCGCGGTTCCCAAAGTGACCCACACCCCTCGGGCACCGGCTCCTAGGTGGGGGGGCCCCAGGGGGTCTCTGTGTGCCACTGCTTGCAGACGCCGCCCTGCAGCTCCCACTGGCCGCAGTTCCCAGCCAATGGTAGCTGCGGAGTCAGCGCTTGTGGGGGGGGGGGGGGGGCGCCGTGGGGGGACACACACACACACACACACACACACACACACACACCCAGGGCCCGAAGGGACATTTTGGCTGCTTCCGGCGGCGGCGTGGAGGGAGGGAGGCAACGCGGGCAGGGAGCCGCCTTAACCCTGCTGCGCTGCTGCTGGCACGTCTCTGCGCGCCCCTTGGGGGAGGGAGTCAGCAGGTCTCCGTGTGCTGCCTGGGACGGGGGCAGTGCCTGGAGCTGCCTCCCCCCTGCCAGGGGCATGCAGAGACATGCCAGCAGTTGCCTGCTTCCGGGCGTGGCGTGGGGCCACCAGCCATGGTAAGCAGGCAGCCTGCCTGCCTGAGCCCTGCTGTGCCGGGATTCAGGGGCAGGTTGTCAGATGAGATTTGTCCTGCATTTTGGGAGGTTCCCCCCCATCCCCCGTCATTGGGGCTCCGTGCCACCACACTGTTTGTTTCATGGTAAATCCGCCTCTGGCTGAAGCACATGTAATGGATGAGCAGGTGGTCCCTGCCAATGCTGTACCCTTTATGGATAAATTGGGGACTTGAGTTTCTCTTGCTGCTGTTGTGGCATTCTTCTTAAGCACTAGACTCACTTTAAGCAGGTGGTCTGAATGAATACAATTCTTCAAGCTCCCCTGTTTCTGAAGGCCATGATATATGCAAGGCAAGCTGTCGTGAATCATTTACTTTTGTGCTGACTTTTTTTAAATAGGAGGAATCTGAAGCTTGTGTAAATGTTTAAACATACATCCTTTTTGAATTATTCAGTATATTCTGCCTGCTTCTATAGTTAATTAAAACAGAGGGCATGAGCTTTCATCCTAGGGAAGGGATGAGTGGTAGGAAGGGAGATAACTGAAAACCACCTGACCTTTGT
Source organism: Terrapene triunguis (assembly GCF_002925995.2). Classification (NCBI taxonomy): domain Eukaryota; kingdom Metazoa; phylum Chordata; order Testudines; family Emydidae; genus Terrapene; species Terrapene triunguis. Next base: position 38,103,102 of record NW_020664562.1, on the reverse strand, counting down.
CCTTCTAGAAATGCTGTAAGCTTGATGGATTGTAATTGATGGGCTCCCTTAGCAGTGCTGACAAGCAAGTACAAAACAGAGGGACCATAACAAGCTTGTCTTAATGCAAGGAGACTGCTGTGTGTACACGGTGAAGAACCAACACATCCCAAGCTAATTTTCCTCAGGAAGGTACATTTTGTAGACTAAAAGATGCAGCGAGTCATCACAAATACAAGATTTATTTCCCTGCTAAGAATATCCACAGGCATGGTAGCTTCCTAATAAAGAAGTTCACAGTCTTTGGCCACTGGGCGTTGGAAAAGTATGGGGACTCTACAGATATAATCAAACTGAGCACTAGAGTGTGGCCTAGTGGAATAAGCCTGGGCCTACAAGCACAGAACTTCTGAGTGCTAACCTTACTCTGACCCTCACTCTAGGTATCCTGTTCAGCAAGTCACTTAAGATTCTGTGCTTACATATCTCTTATTTTTTACAATCTATTGGGTAATGCACTTGGGGGGCAAGGGGGGCAGGAGATCTGGATTCTAGTCCCAGCCCTGTCTGTGACTAATTGTTGGACCTTGGTCAAGCTGCTTAACGTTTCTGCCTCCATTTTCCCATCTGTCAAATGGGGATAGTGGTACCTTAATTACCTTGTAAGTACTTCAATATCTATGGATGAAATATGCCATGTAAGTGCACGTTGTTAACATTTCTAACAGAATTTAAAAATTGAGGGGGCCCAATGAAAGGGTGAGACATGGCACATGCAGAACACTGTCTTTGAAAATGTATTGTGGTGTGACTTCTAATAGCATTGACAATGTTCCCTGTTGTGCCAAGGATACCACAAAAAGTTCATTCTTCCGTCAATAGTGTGTTTCCTCATTTTTTCTTTCTTATAGTTGTGGGGCGGGAGTGGCTTTGATTTTTACAAAGACAATCTTGGCAGTGTTTATAATACGCTGGTTTAGAGCTTTGAGTCTAAAAACCAAAACACAATTCCGAGATTTAAAAATAGATCTTTGAACAAAATCCTGAGTGGTGCATATTGCTTGGGTGCTGCAGGAGTTTAGGGGGAAAATCCTATCTCTTAGGCTGTGGAATGCTCCTGGGATTCTCTGCTAGCTCAAAGGCTGAAATAGGGCTCTGCAGGCCTAGTGTACCTTCCCCACATGTGGAGGAGGGCCAGTGCATTGAGGCAATGGCAGATCCTCTAGCCCAGTGGTCTCCAATTTTTTTACGCACAAGATCACTTTTTGAATTTAAGATCAACCCAGGAACTACTCCACCCCTTCCCCGAGGACCTGCCCCCACTCACTCCATTCCCCCCTCCCTCTGTCGCTCACTCTCCCACACCCTCACTCACTTTCACCGGGATGGGGCAAGGGGTTGGGGTGCGGGAGGAGGTGCAGGCTCTGGGCTGGGGCCGAGGGGTTCTGAGTGTGGGAGGGGGCTCCGGGCTGAGCTTGGGGCAGAGGGTTGGGGTGCAGGAGTGAGGGGTGCAAGCTCTGGGAGGGAGTTTGGGTGCAGGGGTAATATGGTCACACTGCACCTAATCTCATAGAATCCACTGGACATTTCATGAGTTTTACTTTTTATTAGGGTCATTTGTGGTTTATAGATCCAAAATCCTTCAGGGATTGTCACAAATCAGTGTAAAATTCTCAATTGTGGGGTGTGCATTGGTTGAGCCTGGGGCAGGGGGTTGGGGTGCAAACTCTGGAAGGGAGTTTGGGTGCAGGAGGGGGCTCCAGGCTGGGGCAGAGTGTTGGAGTGCAGGAGAGCGTGAGGGATGCGGGCTCTGAGAGGGAGTTTGGTGCAGGAGGGGGCTCTGGGCTGGTGCAGAGGATTGGGGTGCAGGAGAGAGTGAGGGGTGCAGGCTCTGGGAGGGAGTTTGGGTGCAGGAGGGGGCACCGGGCTGGGGCAGGGGGTTGGAGTGCAGGAGAGAGTGAGGGGTGCAGGCTCCGAGAGGGAGTTTGGTGCAGGAGGGGGTGCCGGGCTGGGGCAGGCGGTTGGGAGCTGCAGGGATGGTGCTGGGGCCGGGAGCAGCACACAGAGCTGCCTCCCCACTCCCCCATGGGTCGCAGAGACGTGCCAGCAGCCAGCTGCTTCCAGGAGCAGCATGGGGCCACGGCAGGCAGGCAGCCTGCCTGAGCCCTGCTGTGCCGCCAGACTTTTAGCGTCCCGGAGATCGCGATCGACTGGCAGAGGTTCCAGGATCGACCAGTCAATTATGATCGACGGATTGGTGACCACGGTTCTAGCCCTTTCTACCCCCTATGCACTGTCATAGTAACAGCCACATTCAGCAGTAATATCATTAACCCCTCCCCCCTTTCCTTAATTCTTTGTATACTGGAACTGGACCTTTATCAATCCCAAAAGGACCCTGGACTAACTTTATGCATCTGAAAATATTAGGTGAAATCCTGGTCCCATTGAAGTCCATGGGAGTTTTGCCACTGAATTGAATGGACCAGAATTCTACCCTGCCCATAGTATGAAAAAGAGAGTAAGAGTCTGATCCAAAGCCCATTCAAGTCAATCAGAGTCTTTCTATTGGTTCCAGTGGTCTTTGGAGCAGGCCTTGTATCAATAATTCCTCCTCTATAATGTATTGAGGGCATAATGTGATTGACTTGTAAATTTAACAATGTTTTGGTGACATTAAACCCCACCAGCGACCAGGATTTCACCTAATAATGTAAAATCTATTTCTGAGTTTTTAAGGTTCAGTGCTAACAAACAGTAAGTGTTCTATCATAATAACCAGAAATGGGCCAGGTGGCACATGATAGAAATTGCTTCCTCTGAAAGGGTAATTATGTGAGTTAACCAATTGGAACAGGAGTTCTCAACCTGGGCCTCATGGTTCTGAGCAGGTACAATGGGGCGGCGTGTCCCAGCTGTGGGGTGAGGGTAGAGGGGTGTCTTGGTATGGAAAAAGGAGGCCCTAGTGGGGAAAGGGCTGAGAATCACTGGAGTACAGCAACATGGAAAATGAGTTTGGACCTACAGCCAAACTGTGGGTCAGAAAGGCATGATTTTAACTCTGGATCGGGATCACAATGAGGGGGAGAACCAGAATAGTGGAGGTGCTGGAGGGCTTGTTTCTACATGGAAAATAAAGCGACATATCAGTGTGCATGCAGTGGTTTTTTGTTTTTTTTGCTAAATGTGGCACATAGGAGGAAGGAAGTGTTTCTCTCCCTCCCCCCCAAAAAACTTTTTTCTTGTGGTGTTTGTGTTTGGCAATATATATACAGCAGTATAGATTTATTAAAATACTATCATCTGGTATGGGATCAACATTAAGATATGGGAGGAGGAGGGGATCTGAAGGCTAGTTCTTTTGAGCTAGAAGGAATACAACCGATCTGTTCGTTCTGACATTGCATAGGGTTTTCAGGCTCAGATAACATTCTCAGTTCCTGCCCTGCCTTGGTAGCCTCCGCTCTGTCTAAACAGGAAATGAGAACCAGTGTCTGTGGAGGTGCCCCCACTGCTCTGAGTTTAAACAGGCAGCTTTGCTGTGTCTTCATCCATACGTGAAATATGCAATACATGATGACTAACTGTAGTTAGCTGGGTCTGATTACGTAGTCTGGTAGGTTGTAATAAAATGGATGCTTAAGCAGCGTTAGGGAAGTCCTCATCTGAGGCCTGATCTAAAGCTCATTGAAGTCAATGGGAGTCTTGTCCTGTGGATCAGGCCTCTAATGAAAACTGTAACAGGCTGTGGGCATTCAGCCTATTTACCCTGGCTGGGGAGGATAATCTTTTTAGAAGTCTTTTTTGGGGGGGAGGGATAGCTCAGTGGTTTGAGCATTAGCCTGCTAAACCCAGGGTTGTGAGTTCAATCCTTGAGGGGGCCACTTAGGTAGGGATCTGGGGCAAAATCAGTACTTGGTCCTGCTAGTGAAGGCAGGGGGCTGGACCCGATGACCTTTCAAGGTCTCTTCCAGTTCTAGGAGATAGGATATCTCCATTAATTATTATTTATTATTATAAGTCCCCTTTCAATGTCTAGTGTGATTGTCTAAAATAACTCTCTGGACAGCAAAACTCTTCCTCATTGCAGAGACTTAGACTGCATGGCTGCATTTCCAATCTCAAGGGCCCTGCATGATCATGAGCTTTCCTTTGACCAAGAAAACTGGGTGCATGTTCCACAAACATCTGTCAGCTCCCAAAATGGCCTCAGAAGTAGCTGAAGAGAAAAATAAGGTGCTCCAATCTCACAAGGGCTAAAGGGGCTGTTTTCTCAGCACCCCCATCTTGTGCTGGCCTAATTTGGTAACAAAGGACTAATACCATCTATGGTGACCCATTGATAGTTGGACTCAGAGGACTGTAATACAATATTTCTTTAAATAATACTTTAGTTGTCCTGTGTAAAAATAATACACACACACACATAAATATCAAATGATTGCTACATCTACACTCATTGAGAAGAGGAAACTTGATAGTTAATGTACTTACATTCTAAATAGAGATAAGTAAACTCTTTGGGGGATGAACTGTCTTTTTATTCTATGCATGTACAGCACCTATCATGATGGGGTCCTGGTGCCTGAGTGGTGCTCCTAAGGTGTTACTTTAATAGTACTACACCACCATAACTTCCTTTAAGCAATTAAAACCAGCTAGATGTTCAATAATAGCTATATAGCACTAAGGTAAATACAGACTCAGATATGTCCAGCCCCAGAGCTGTGGTAGTGCCTGTCTATATTAAAGGATTAGAGAAGTAAAACAAAGCAGGAATTACCATTCTGTGTCATAGCAGGGGTGCATCAAACCCACTGTTCTGTCTCCAAGGGCCAGTATCCAGTGCTTTGGAGGAAGGTGCAGGACACTCTGCCTATATGGAAATATTTTCTTAACCCATCTGAGGTAGCAATAGCAGTACAGAGAACAAAGGGAGATCACTGCTGATTGATCACCTGTCCAATGAAACCTTCACAGGTAACGAAAAGGGTGCTGCGTCACACGTGTATACTTCCTTAGGAAGTATGCAGATAGGGTGACCAGACAGCAAGTGTGAAAAATCGGGACGGGGTGGAGGGTAATAGGAGCCAATATAAGAAAAAGACCCAAAAATCAGGACTGTCCCTATAAAATCGGGACATCTGGTCACCCTATATGCAGAGCTGGGAATGGTCACCATGTTGATATGTGCAGGTGTCTGTTCATCTATGAAACAGTTACTTTGAAACTTCACCACTTCCAAAAGAGAACTGATCCAATGGTCCCCTCTGGTGTTAATTTTCCAGCATTGCAGCTTCGTATCTATAACATTTGGACAGGACGGAGGCTCCACACAATAGTCTTTGCTGAGGAAAACACCAAAAGATGGGAGTATTGAAAATCTCAGCTTTAAAAAAGCCCAAACATATTTTAAAGTTAATGCTCAGAAAAATAAGAGACTCTGGCTTCAATCAGGAGCAGATACTCTACCACCTCCTCTCCAATTCCTTTATAGTCCTTTTATCAAATCACCTAGCTGTGTGTGGTCTTTCAGTCTTCATCTCATTACATTTTGGAGAGGCAAGGATAAAATAGTTGATTGAGCATGAGACAGGGCCAGGAGCTCCTGAGTCCTAATCCTAGCTTTACCACCAGTTTGACAGGGGGCCTAGTGCACACTCCTGTAGCTCTATGGTCTAGCTCCCAATTAGTAAAATGAGGATACTGGCCCACCACTTATTTACCTAAATGGAAAGATGTTGAGGCTGAATTAGTCTTTTGAAAGTATGTAAATATTTATAAACAGGAGGGATTATAGATCCATGAAGAAAGGAAGGTACACCTCTATCCCGTTATAATGCCACCCGATATAACACGAATTCGGATATAACACAGTAAGCAGTGCTCCGGCGCATCAAAGCAAGTTCGATATAACGCGGTTTCACCTATAATGTGGTAAGATTTTTTGGCTCCCGAGGACAGCGTTATATCGAGGTAGAGGTGTATGAATGTCGTAACTACTACTTGCATTAAGAACTTGCCTCGTTTTCTATTGATCCATCCGGGTACCTATGTGATCCTCATCACCACAGTACACAAGCACCTTCCTTTACTTAAAATGTCAGTGTTTTTTCACTACCTTCCCTGCCACCAAGAGGCGGGGTTGGGGAGGGGGTGGTCTTTAATTTGAGAGAGAGCCAGGGTGAAGAGGTGGGCTTTATATTTGGCTCTGAATCTAATCTTAATTCTTGTGGCAATGAGTTCCATAATGGATAGGGACCTCCATCTACTGTTACTTTATGAATACTCATCTTTCAAACTCTATAGCATGCTTCTTCAAAGCCTAGAGTACTCGTTCAAAGCCTATATTTTTTTAAAGAACTTCCAAGTAGAAAAGGTCAGTCAATTAACAGGCAAACTCAACAGATATAAAGTGATTTTTTTTATTCCAGTAGAACTAAAGGTCTTTTTTAAAGCCATTTATTCTTTTCTTCAAGTGAGTTAAGATGTACCCTTACAACAAGCATCTTTCTGCTCGAGCACCTGGTCACTTTCATAAACAAAGCATGTCCGGTATCCAGAAAATAAGGACATCTTCTCTGATTTCTGCTCGTTGGGTTCTTGTGAAGCTAAGATGGCTGCCATCCTTCAGTTATCACAGTACTGTACCTTTAGAATAGACAGCATCAGCACTGTGATAACTGAGCCAGGGCAGCCTGTCAGTCATTATGTCTGTTAGTATCATATAGAGAATAGTGCTTAATTTATTGTGTGCTTACATAGTGTTTCCTCTTGTGCATGTTTCAAAAATAAAGATCACATCAAATACTGAGGTTCAGCTCTCCGAGGACACGGATGATGGATTTAATGCACGTTTAATAAATACATGTGGAAATGAACAAAGTGTTCTGAAACTTCAGTTAATTTATCCACTCTTTTTGAAAATTACCTGGTTAATTGGTATCAGTGCAGTTAAATTCAATGCAGCTTTAAAGTATTTTTCAGAGCTGTACAATCTTTTACCAATAACAGTCTTAAGAATCCAAATCTACTGATACTGTATTTAACAGGGGGGGAAATAATTTACTCATTCTATGGAGATACTCACTGATGGAATGAGGGTATTTTCCCCTCTCATTTTTTTTTTTTCAGTTTCAATCAGCATTTGAAGTAGAGTGCTGTTCCCATACATAAACTACATAGGCAAGATCCTCAACTGGTACAATTGGCATAGTTCCACTTAAGACAATGAAGCTGCACAAATTTACACTGGTGGAGGATCTGGACCCATTATCTAATAGTTTAGCTAATTATGTGGATATAATATCTTTTAAGTTTCAAAGTAGTATGTTCCACACTGAAAGTGCTAGGGCCTTGACACACAAAAAAGACAAGGTTTCTGTCTTGTGGGATTCACAGTACCATCTCATGCCTCCATTCTGCAAACGCTTACAGATGTGCTAAAGTTCCAACAGGTGCGTCTGCAGCACTGGGGTCCTTTGAGGCCCAATCCTACTCCCACTGAAGTTTTGCCATTGATTTCAGTGGGAGCAGGATCAAATCCAAAATAGTAACAAGCACTGGATGTGGAAAGGATCCTGGAGTTTGAAGAAAGAGTTGCTGTCTGACGGGCTTGTTTGTTCAGGCTGTGCGATGGTTGATTTGGGCCATACACTGAGGTCTAAATGAAAACTGCTGAAATCAAGAATTACATTGCAAACAATGAAAGACGCTTATCAAAATATTTTCTCTGGTTTATGTTTGAAGTACTGCTGAAAAAGTCATGGTAGTTTTTCTCTTTGAATAAAGGCATCTAATCTAGTGAATCAGTTCTGTAATGATCAGCATATTAAAATAAATGTTTCATCAGGTTTCACAATGGAAAGGAATTGATAAATAGATTTTACATTTCACATAATGTTCCATTTAAGAATTTGATGGACTTAATTGGTGTAAGTGGTACTTAAATATTTCTAATAGGGTAGAGCAAGAACTTTAAGGATAACATAATAAATAACCAACTAAACTGACAATGTATTTCCTTAAGTTAAATAAAATGCTTTTAAAAGTCAGAAATGCTTAACATTCAGCTGGGCCCAAGTACTACCAAAATGGACTCTTACATATTTTTAACACAAGAGGGCAATAAAGAGACAAATGTGAAACACAGCTTCCTGGAAAAAATATTTGTGCATTTTTAAAACAAATTACAAACATATGTTTCATAAACAAGGGACCAGTCAATATGTTATACAATATTGTTCCAGGATGCAAATATGAATGGGCAAATATGTACAAAAATATTAGGATATATATTTGCCATCAACTGCAAATTTATCAGCATCCTTAGAATAAACTGCCATTTTCTGAAAATAGTAACCGTAAGGTAACCTAGGAGCACACATTTATTAAGGATTTATATAAAAAATAAGTGTTTCCTGGCTTTCAAAAATGTGAACAATGTAAAGGTACAAAAATGTCATTAGAGCATTCTATTAGCATCACAAAGGCTGGACACTTTAGATGTATTTACATTTTGCAGATGATAAGGGGATCTATTTACTCTGCCTTCTCACCTTTTAACACTCACCTTCTTTTCTAGAATAAAAAGAAAGCTTTCCTCAATGGTCAGGTAACATAGGTCCGAATCCTGAAAACATACAGGAGTAGTCCCTCTGATCTCAATGTGGTACACATACATTTACTCAAGTGCATTTTTCGGTGTGTATTTTTGTTCAGCTTATTTCTAAGGCATTGCAAATACTTTAACTTGATTTTAAAATTTTCAAATCCATGTTCTGTTTTTTGCTGTCAGATTTTGCGTTTGAAAAAAATTCTATTCACATTTGTTTTTATTTTTGCTTCTTTTCCATGTGTGTCCCCCACCCCCCCACCCCCATTTCCACTACTCTCTTCTTTCGGGGTTGATAACTTACCACGTTTCTTGAGTGTTTTGAATTACACAACACTCCTTTTGATTAGAGTCTAAAAACTAAATTGGCTATTTACTCTCCCCCTACAAATACAACTTTTCTTTCTTTTCTCCTAGCATGTAGCTTGGAATTAGAGCTCTGATTTTTATAGGCCAACTCTGACACTGACTAGGAAGAGATCTGTCTTATCCAAAGCTAGGAAAAGTGGGGAAAAAATCCACCTTTATTACAAATATTTTACTTTGTGTGTGATCTTAAGAGCAGAAAACTGCAGTTACAGGGATCTAATTGATCTTTTGGCTACTGGGTAAGTGACTTTACTCCTTAAGAAAGTTACTGGAATTTTAATATGGCAGGAGCTCCTCCCTACAGTGCAGTTTACAGCACCTAGAAGTGAAAGACTCTAGTGTGCTAGGACAGTTATTAAAGCAATATTTTCTATAGCTTTAAATTCTTCTTTATTAGTTTTTAAAGATTTGCTTCTTCACTTGTAAGTGAGGTAGGAGACAGGTACATTCAACAATATGAGACTCTCCCATCAAGGAAACTTCCGTAATGGGAATTGTTTATAAAATCTTCTCCATTCTTTATCTACGTTCTGCTTGATTCCTTCCGCCAACACTTACCTTTTAGTCTTTTTGACTCCCTTCCCCTCTTAAACGTTGATTAGTGGTTGAGTTAACGGTCTGATAGATGAATTCTAACTGCTGCTGTTGGTGTACCAAATGTATGAATAATTAAATAAATAAATCTCTAAAACATGATTAGTCATTCATCAGCTACGGTCTGTGGGCAAGTATTCAGTCACTTTTCTGGAAACAAGAGCTTCTAGAGGCCCCTTCCTGAAAAATACACAAAAATATTCAAGCAAATTTAACACCAGCAACCTGACTGGATCCCCCAGCACTCTCTTTCTCGGAACCCCCCTCCCTCACACACACATACACCCATTATTAGAACACAGCTCAAGATGGACCAACATCTCCCATGTAAGGGGAGCTCAATATAGTGACGGGGGGGGGGGAGCAGGGATGCTCTTTGTTTTCAGCTCATGCTGCACTGAAAACATCTGCTAACAATCACAGAGGCTGGCATGGCAGGAACCAGGGCCATGGACTTGGCCTTTGTCACTTATTAGCCAATGGGAAGAAAATGTCCCTACGCTTTGTTAAAGAATAACTTACTAGGTCAGCAAAAAGAACAGGAGTACTTGTGGCACCTTAGAGACTAACAAATTTATTAGAGCATAAGCTTTCGTGGGCTACAACCCACTTCTTCGGATGCATATAGGATATATGCATATATGCATCCGAAGAAGTGGGTTGTAGCCCACGAAAGCTTATGCTCTAATAAATTTGTTAGTCTCTAAGGTGCCACAAGTACTCCTGTTCTTTTTGCGGATACAGACTAACATGGCTGCTACTCTGAAACCTGTTACTAGGTCAGGAAACAAGTTGGTGATCTAGGATCTGGCCCTGTACCTGCCCCCTTTGTCCAGCTGAACTTGCCCTGAGGCCCTCTCTTTGCAATAAATAAGAAAATACCCTGCTATGTAAGTGAAAGCTAGAGGGAACTGGAGGTGTGGCTCCAAAGGGGGTGAGGGGCGTGAGCAGGAGCACAGAGACTAGGAAAAGCCCCTCTGGCATTCTCCCTTGCTGATCCCAGCCAGCGAGTAAGTGCCAGTGCCCGCCACTGTGGGAACAAAAGCACCATCAGACAAGTTTTTGCCGCTTGTCTGGGAGAGGAGAGAGCACCGCTGTCCTGCAGCCATAGCTTGGTACCCAGCTCCCAAGGGCTGCTGGTGTGAAGCTCTGCCTGGCGGTGGTCGGGGGCAGGGGGAGCGAATCTGAAACTGACAAGCCCACGTACCAGGCAGCTTCCAGGCTGCTTGAGGGAGACTCCAGCCCCGTCTCGGCTCCTCCTCCGTTTGGGAAGCTCACCCCAGCGAGCCGTGGAGACTCCTCCATCTTCCTCCTCCTCCCAGGCTCCTCCCGCTGGATGCTTCATGTAAACAAGATCCAGGCTATATTTACAATCGCTTGACGGAAAGGAACCAGTGCCAGGATCCCGAAGGAAAATAACAGTGCGCAACATTAAAAACCGCACACACACGTCCCGAAAGGCCAGGGGCTGGGAGACCTACAGGGCTTCAGCCCTGCTCCCCATCAGCATGCAAAACCACCCCGCAAAGGCAATCGGACAGCGGTGCGCCGGTACCCCACCCTCCCTCTATAACCGTCCCCACCGAAGTCAGCCCCCCGGTCCGCGGAGCGCCTGTCAGCGTGCGAGGCAGAGCGGGTTACAACGCATCCAGCTGTTGGGAGGAGCACCACGCGTGCGAGGAAGAACAAGCCTGGCTCGAGGGAGAGCGCTGTAAAGAAAACAACATTCCCAACCAAAACTCCTCTTCCTTTCTCACCCCCCCCCGGCAGCAAGAGAACTCCTGCCTGTCCTCCATCCCGCTCACACCCGCAAAAAATAGGTCCCCTCCCCCAAAACATAAACAAACCTCTGGCTTTCGTTTCCAGCGCTGCCTAAAGGTGAATTATGAGAGGACAGCACAGGACTTGTGATGCCAAGATTGCAACGCCCTGCAATACCCCCGCTCCCCGCCCCCCGAGCTGCAAAAGGGTGCGCTGCTCCCGATCGCAGCCCGTGCACCCCCTATTCCCTGCCCTCTGCTCACCCACCTTTGCGGCCGGGGCTCCTTTCCCCTCGTCTCTTTGTTCTTTGCGATCTTTGCATGAAGATTATCTAATGACGCAGCATAGACTCGCCACAACGTGACTGTCGCCATTTTTCTGTTTTTATTATATCTCTCTGCCATGTGATTAAAAAAAAAAAAAACTTCCGGGCCCCCTGCCCAGGACCGCCCATAGCAAAAACGGAGACAAGACACAACTTCACACACACACACGCGCGCAAGTGTCGCGTCTCTCCTTGTCTCCAGCGATGCGTCCCAACTGTCAGAAAATAACAAGCAACCAGAGGGCACCGCTTCTTGCATTGTGGGATTTAACCGTCTGGTAGAGAAAGTCACCCCTCACTCACGTTCTGCCCCAGATTTACAATCAGGAGCTCAGAAGCGGTTAAGATGAGACCAGACACTGTTCTGCTTGATCAAATGCCTCCGATTTCCACGCCGCTTTCTGCTGAGCTATACCAACTTTGGGCTCTGTTCACTCGTCAGAATAATAAAAAAAGTTAACGCTGTTACAGCATTTTTTTAATCATTCTTAAAATGACTTGTCTGCTCCATGTTGATATCAAAGGTTTGGACGTGTGACACTGAAATCTGTTTTCTCATTGAATTGATCCTCTTCCCACAAATACAGACACTGGTTTGTTATGTTGGGTTATTCATAAGCTACTGGCAGAAGTTGCTATGACAGGAAAAAAGGTTAAAACATTTTTTAAAATAGTTTCACATGTGAAGCATTGTACAGACTGCAAATGGCTGTAAGAGCAAAGTAGATAAAACTGGGGGTCTACCAACCAGCCATGACAGGTTCCCACGCAGACATTTACAAAATAAAAACAATGGGCAACACCATGTTGTCTTTTGTCTGGCAAAGCTCCCATTGAAGTCAAGGAACCACATTACTAAAAAACCTGTTAGGTCTTTTACTAACATCACCTTAGATTAATAAAACCAGGATTTATAAGAGTGGGGAGGAGCAGGGCTAGCCCTAGACCAAATGGCACCTCCCGCTTGTTAAACTTTGAATACTTTATTGCATTTGTAGCTTATTTCACAACTTTGATGCATGATTTATCCCTGTCATATAAGATGATAAATTTGCACGCTAGGATCTGTAAATCTGTATTTATTCATGCCATATATAAGCAAATAAAAATCATTTCCTCTAAGCATATAGAAACTTTTTAATTTTAAGAATAACTGAAATGTACTAACATCAAGAAATTGAACTGTGCACCAACATTGGGTGGACCAGTATTAAATAGTGTTACGGTAAGTGACAACCTTAGAATGTTAACCTTAAGTCCTTTAGTTCAAAAGGTCACTTTTCTTGCCTTTGCCCTCCCGAACTGAAGCACAACATCAGCGAGATCCAAAGACTGGCCAATAGCATTTTCAAGCAATAAATAGCAAGCAATGTCAGTCTCTCGTCAGCCATCGTCGATCAAAGATATGTTTTAATGAGCCTGAGCTTTGAAAAACTGCGCTCACCACTCGCAACTGTGACTGGCAACATGAGCGGACTCTTGAAAGCTTTCCAGACATTAGAAAAAGTGTCCTTCAGCTCTTCATCATGAATTAATCGGAGAACTTGGAGTGGAAAGTGCTTCCCGTGTTGCAAAATGTGACGGATGTTGTCCATTTTGACATAGAGGTCTTTATCATTGACCTCTGAATGGTCCCCTTGTGTCAGCGTCAGGTGAAGGTCTGTACAATTGTTCAAGAGTGTTTTTCTGTCAGCCAGCAGGTCATCCCCCCCCCCCCCCAGGTCTTTTTGTGGTGATTCATTTGTCCAAATATTTCTTTGATGGACACTCAAGCAGTGTCAACCAGCGAGCAAAAAAGCTCCCCCTTGAATTTTTCTTCCAAGCTTCCCATCACCTCATCTCCGCCCTCATAACCAAACTGTCACTTCTTCCAATCAATACGAATTTCCTTAAAGACAGGCTCAACTCCTAAGCTTTCCGCCATTTCTTTGGCAGCAGTGATGGCATCTTCAAATCCGTTGTCTCTGTAGGCCACAACGAAATCAAGCAGCTTCTCATCAAAGTAGTAGCAGCCGCAATGTCCATCGACTGGTTTGTAATGCCTTGCTTACAATATTTACTTGGAACAGGATATCATGCCAAATCACAACTGAGAAATTTGAAGTCAGTGATCTGGTTTGCCAGGCTTTGCAATCAGATTCCGGCCTCGACTTTACTCAGCTGTGCCAATTCCATCAGGGTGTCATAAACCTCAGTCACTTAGTACCTCTCTGGCCTTACGCTGTCAATGCAGCTCTCCCAGCAAGTGTCCCTTAATGCCTTCAGGGTCAAATATGTAACACTGTCTGTGAGGATCTTCCACGTTCCACCTGATAGTTGATGCTGAAAACAGAACGTATATCCTTTGTAGTAATCCAAAGAGAGATACTGAATCTAAAGAAGATGACGCGGCATCTTACACAACCACGTTGAGGGAATGGCAGCTACAAGGCACGAAGAAAGCTCTTGGATTCAGCGCAAGGATCCTTGCGTGGATGCCACGGTTTCTTCTCTTCATGTTCGCACGGTTGTCAAAGCCTTGGCCATGGCAGTCCTGAAGCTTTATTTTATTCTCATTCAAAACGTTCATAAACAGTTCTGTTAGGCCTTTTACAGTAGAGTCGCCCATAGATCGGAAACAGATAAAGTGTTCCTTTACTTGGATACAGCCATCCTCGTCGTCAACAAATCTTACTGTAAATGACATCTTTTCACTGTGACTTACATTGGGAGTGCAGTCCAGTATTATGGCATAGTTCTTGGCTTTGCCAAGCCGCATCAATATGTTATCAAGCACTTTCCTTGACATAAGGTCAATCAATTTGTTTTGAATTGTTCTGCTGGAGTAATGTCCCATATAGCTTCTTTACAAACTACTCAATGTAGGTGCTCACGCAAGACATTGTGGTATTTCCCAAGTGTCGGAGACACTTTGGTTGGGTACAGCAAAATCAGATACTGTATTCTCTTAAATAGCTACATAAAGGGAGAGAGTGCACTAGGACACAGGGTCTCCCCCTCCTAGGCAGGTCTTTCAACAGGTAAACAATTACAGCAAACATTTATACCTTTTGTTACAGACAAAGAAAAGCAACAGCTGCATTTTGTTTATACATAGGTCATTCTGATATCTTGTTTTTCTCACTAATGTAGACTCTTAGTCTACATTCCATATTGTTTGCACATTATCTACACAAGGTCACAACAACGTCTTACACAGTTCTTTCCCACTCGCCTCACACAATCCTCGCTTCTACAAATCTCGCGTTATTAGGGTTACAGTTAGCCTGACTCTTGCTAACAAACTGTCATGTACTGCAATCCCCTTCCTGTCAGTTCTTTCTCTGCTTCCACACAAGGAACTCTACCAAACCAAGGAAATGACTGTTATGTTCAGTGAACAACTTATCCATCAAACCCTGGAAAGCCAAATTATTCTTTGCAAGGAAGTGGGTAATTGAGATCAGATGCTCGAGCAAGATCCTCCAATGCTAGGTTTCTACATTAATAATGCGCTGGCTTTCTGTGTCTATGCATTTATTTGGCTTGAGCCTGGACTCGACCTCCATCCATTTAGAGTAGGACATAAAATGGCCAGGTGACTTTTCATGTTGCTTAAGAGCATCAGCTAAGTTATGCCAATAATTGTACTCGGAAAGCGCAAGCAACAATTTGGCATTCTTATGAAATATTTTGCAACAAAAAAACGAACACTTTGTCAGTTGATTTTGAGTAAACTAGCCAATGCCGATTTAGTTTCTCACCATTCTTGCATACTCTTTTGCAGTGTGACCTTGAGAAGTGTCACTTCTGCTCATTTAAGGGAAACATCATATCCTTGATTTTGCCTGACCCATTCAAAATTGTACGATCAATATCGGCAGAGTTTAGGATTGCTGGACATAAAGTGGGATCTGATGTATAGATCTGTGGTGTGCAATTTTTGTCACTGCTGTTTCTGTCATCATGCGAGACTGATTCTTCTTTATTGTTTCTCTTTTCATGTAAACCAGATTTTTTTTGTCATCACTCTCCTTTTCATGTGAACCACATTCTTCTTTATTACCACACTCCTTTACACCGCCACGAAAACTGGATGATTCTCCATCACTTTCCTCATATTTCCATTCCTGATCTTCAGGTAAATCTGCTAATTCCTTAGTAATAGGACTTCCATCATTTATGCTTTGCTCCTCTATTTCTTCTGCGCTGGGATGATGCCTAAAGCCCAGTCTGTGTTGTTCTGTTTCAGATATTTCCCATCAAATGTGCCCTTTGCTGCAAACTAGATTGCAACTGAGTTTTTTGGTTCCTATACTG
This sequence comes from Terrapene triunguis, assembly GCF_002925995.2. NCBI lineage: Eukaryota > Metazoa > Chordata > Testudines > Emydidae > Terrapene > Terrapene triunguis. The sequence goes on along the minus strand of NW_020664562.1, from coordinate 38,087,161 downwards.
GGCTCCTGAAGGCTTCTTCAGGGGCATCTTTTATTTTCTACGGGGGAAAACAGACAGTATTATGGAAAGCAAAAGTTTATGTTCCGCAGTCTTAGAAAGTCATCAAACATTACATGTTAAGTATGGCAAAAGAAATAACAGTATTTCTTTTATATTGTTGCATAGACAGGGATTCGATAGATATCTCTGGCATCTCATTAAGTATGTCCTTTATTAGTTGCTAGTTACACTCTTCAAGTCTTAAAACACAAATACACTTTCACAGTTACACAATAAAACAAGGTTCACAATACTATAGGTGTGCTCTCACGTCTTCTGATATCTCACTGGTGATGCCCCGCCCCTTATATACCTATGATGGCATGGCTGACAATATTCTAAGAGGTTCAAGGAATATGTCGTTCTCAAAAAGTCGGGAAGGTTCTACGAGATTCTGCAATGGTCCAGAACATTCTAGGAGGTTAGTGAAAAATGAATCCACATATGGAATAACGGAAACATTTTTACTTCAAATATTCTATTAACAACAGAAACACCATTCCAAGGCTGGCACCCCAGATGGTCGCCTGCCCCTAGATCCAGCCCTGGGGAGGAGGCAGGGAGAACACAGCTCTCCACTTACCCTCCTACACCAGATGTTAATTCATGACAGCAGTCAATGGAGGAAAGCATATACCAGCAGTCAGAGTGGCAAGGGGATTGAACTAGTTATGTAAAACCTTCATGGCAAAGTCATGTTTCCGATTCCATGGAAACCAGTTCATCCCAACATAATAGGGAGCTAAGTGATGGGGGAATATAAAGCTGTTGACCATGGGCATGTCTGCATTCCTTTCTCACTCCATTAGAGGACCTGCTACCACCAAAATTTTCATGACACCATTTGAAAAACTGGTAGTTTCCCCAGTACATGTTGTATTAATTGTTCTTGGGGACAGCCAGTTTTATAAGGCAAATAAACAAACAAAACACCCTACTAGGATCCCTACCAGATTCCATCTGTGCTGTTCAACCAAAACTATTATGAGACATTGTGTATCAGCAAAAATAGGATCTGCAGGAAATGCTTTATCATAATATACATACCATAATCATTTCACAACACCATGCCACTGGAATCTACCTTTCCCGCTCTGAAAGGCATGAGTTCAGGGCTCATGTGTGGTCAAACAGAATTCTGGGTGAGGCAGAATTCTATGCTCACATCAGGAATACTAAGGAGATAGGAATGAACGTTTTCCTATATATAACTATGATGACACCCCTTACTTAAACTTTCTAGAAGCCTACTTGAGTTACCCCCTAAAGCCAGCCTTGCTTTGGTTGGCTGCCCCTGGGTGTGAAAAAAGAGATGCTTCTTGTTTTCTTTAGTAAAGGAGGAAAACAATGCAGTGCACTCTCTTCATAAAAGCCAAGCATTTTTATTCCTATGCATGCTGGGAATTGACAACAGAATTAAATAGAGCTGAAGCTCTGTATTATTGAGATTCCTTGTGTGATGAACTTTGTATATACTTTCTTGCTTTGGACTCTAGTCACAAGTGGCTGATAGGGTGACCAGACAGCAAGTGTGAAAAATCGGGAGGGTATGGGGGGTAATAGGAGCCTATATAAGAAAAAGACCCAAAAATCAGGACTGTCCCTTTAAAATTGGGAGATCTGGTCACCCTATGGCTGAAAGAAGCAAATAAGACTCCTTTTCAAGGAGTAGGTACCAGCTAAGGATAATTAATCCTTTACTGCTTCTGCTTCATTTAGTCTGGACTCTTGATTTGTCCCACAGACCAGAACATCTCCCATTCCTAACCTTTGCCATGAAATCTCACACTGGACCTTGTCAGCTATGGGTGAATAGCTTTTATTATTCCCCATCTTGTTAGCATTCAGTGCTGTTGTAGCACTTTCTGTATCTCTCTTCTCCACACAGGCCAAGGATTCAGCAGTTTGTAGATTTCAATACTTTCTGCTCCCTCTGCCCCTGCAGACGGGGTTCTTGGTGGGTAGATAGGAGCTTTAGGTTGGGCATCTCACCTGCTCCAGCTATGTGATCTGGGAGATGGACTCATTGCAAGTGTGGGGATTTCAGACCCATATCACTTTTCCATTTGTAGGCCTCCAAGCACTTTACAAAGGTGGGTAAGTATTAATTTCCCATTTACAAATGAGAAAACTAAGGCCCCAGGTCACAGAGCAAGTCCACGACAAAGCCAGGGATAGAAGCCAGATCCCATGATTCCCAGAGAGGAGAGGACACTGGGAGAGCTAGGGAGATATGAACATTTTCACCCTCGTGTTAGGATTTATCCACACTTTTAACAAGAGTAGTGGTGGCATTAATTAGAACTCAGAAACTATTTCCCTGATTCCTTGAGCCTGCAAAATAAATCCCCATCAATACATATTGAAATCAAAAGCTGCATGTGCACAGAGGTGAAAGTAAGCCAGTACGTCCCGGTACGGTGTACCGGCAAGAGCCAGTGCACTGTACCGGGGCGGATCGGCTTCCCCTGGCGGAAATTTAAAGGGCCTGGGGCTCTAAAGGCCCTGCCTCTTCCGGTAGAGGCCCCACCCCCTCATAAGGACTCCGGAGTACTGGTAAGTCCTTTAAGTTACTTTCACCCCTGCATGTGCAGCATTATTTGTACAGGTAAGTGGCTTAACTCCATGCAGAAAGTAGACCAGACATGTCACCTAAGCATTGACCTGTGCACTATGGGACAGTAGTGGCAGGGCCGGCTCCAGGGTATTGGCCGCCCCAAGCAGCCAAAAAAAAAAGCCGCGATCGCGATCTGCCGTGGAAGGTCCTTCGCTCCGAGCCGGAGTGAGGGACTGTCCGCCGAATAGCTGGACGTGCCGCCCCTCTCCGGAGTGGCCGCCCCAAGCACCTGCTTCACAAGCTGGTGCCTGGAGCCGGCACTGAGTAGTGGGAAGACTATTTGTGCTCTTGGGGTTATTACACTAATAATTCCTGTCTTCAGTGGCACTGTATTGATGGAGATTGGCAGAGTGGAGAACCACATGATGGTTGGCCTGGCTTGAAGGAAGTCTACTACAGATATTTATAACACTTGCACAATGTTGGGAACATTTCTGTCTGTGAACATGAAGCATGTTACCAGATACTGCAGCATTATGCTAGTGCATCAAACCAGAAAGTCACCTGACTAGTCGGTTTTCATTGTCCAAGCAGAAGGAGGAATCAACAAGCAGCAAAGGTGGGAAAGGTTATATTTAAAAATATCCTTCAGTTTTAACCACACAGTTATTAGTAACACTAGTAAGATATTTGCTTTTAAAAAGTGTAATTTTGGAACTTGTCAGTTTCCCTTTATAAACCATTCAAAACAAGGGAGTATCTCTCCCAACTGAATGAGACTTGGCAAGTCTGCTACCTTATAAATATTTTGTGTGTGCGCACATGTTCTACACACACAATAACCATAGTCTGCAAAATCACTTTTGTAACAGCTATTTTCATAATAGCCCCTGTGGTAACATGCCGTTCCAGTGTAACATATCTACTAGCTTTCAATGATGAAGTGTGTGAATGATTCCTCTCTTTTGAGTTCTGTACTTTAAGAGACATCCCCTAATTTGGTGCCTAATGTCTCATGGCCTGGAGTTGCTAAAAAGCATTTGATTAAGAAAAAAATTATGTTTTGAAAGAGTAACCATAAGCAAGTTTACACATTGTAAGGCAAATGCATGATTTTGGGCCACTTACACAACATTGTGGGAGTGGTACCCTTTAAAAATTGTCTTTAAATGTAGGTTCCCCCCCACCCCAGACTCCTCCTCTGAGTTTCTGTGGGTTAATGACTACCCCACGGGCACCCAATTAAGAGTTATTAAATAGGCAGCAGGTAAGTATTAAATAGGCAATATAAGGAAGTATTTCTTCACATAACACACAATCAATCTGTGTAACTCATTGCCAGGAGATGGTGTGAAGGACAAAAGTGAGTTCAAAAAAGAAATAGGTAAGTTCATGGAGGGCAGGTCCATCAATGGCTCTTAGCCAAGGCGGTCAATGATGCCAACTTAGCTCCAGTATCCTAAAGCCTCTGACAGTCAGAAGCTGGGATTGGACATCAGGGGATGGGTCAGTCAATAAATTGCCCTGTTCTCTTCATGCCCTCTGAAGCATCTGGCACTGGCCACTGTCAGAAGACAGGATGCTGGGCTAGATGGATCATTGGTCTGATCCAGCATGGCCATTCTTATGGTTTTAAGTGTTGCTCCTAGACCAGTGGTTCTCAAACTTTTGTACTGGTGACTCCTTTCACAGAGCAAGCCTCTGAGTGCGACCCCCTCGTATATATTAAAAACACTTTTTAATATATTTAACACCCTTATAAATGCTGGAGGCAAAGCGGGGTTTGGGGTGGAGGCTGATGCTGCAACCCCCCATGTAATAACCTCACAACCCCCTGAGGGGTCCCAAACCCCAGTTTGAGAACCCCTGCCCTAGCCCCAAGAGATTCATTCAGGGAGCTGGGAGGGAGGCCGGCTGGCTGGTGGGGTTGGCTGGGATTTGTAGTCCTTGTGGGCGGTTCAGTTTGCTGTTGGGCGTGGGAGAGACGCACCAATCGGACTACAAATCCCATTGCGCCAGGCCCTTTGGGGGCGGGGCTGGGTTGGTGACTGCTTGCCACTGGCCGCCGTCTTCCCTGCTGTTGTGAGTGCTGGGGCTGGCGAACGCGAGCGCGGCTGCTCGCGCTCCCGGGGCTGGGGCTTGCATTTGCCAAGGGACCCAGCCGCCACGCTTTCGCTTAAAGGCACAGGCGGAGGCGAGGCGAGGCGGAGGGGCAGCTTGCTGTGTGCTATGTTGGGTCAGTAGCGTGTTATGGGACAACCCCTCGCACATTTTTTAAACGCCATATTGCAGGAGTTTCCCCCGTCCCCTCCCCAGTCCCCCTAAGAATTAGTGAGTTGAGTTTCCCTCCCGCGGAAGGTGGCTCTTTGGAAGCGCCGTGGGTGCAATCAGGGTGGGCGGGCAGGAGGCTCCCCCGTCCCCCTTGCAAGCAGTACCGACATCGGCGGGGGTCCCCAAGGAGCCCCAGGGACTCAGTGACTCGGCGCGTTGGAGGCGAATCCCGCAGGCGGCTGGGGAGAATTGCCCACGTGCAAAGCGCCCCCCGCTGCCCCCGCACGATTTGCGAGCGTCTCCGCTGTAACTTCGGGGTTGCTGGGTGGAGATGTCGGGCCTGGCGCTGGCGGGGTTCGGCGGTCTCTGCCCCAGCCCGCTCTGATCGGGAAGGGGTGCGGGGGGGGGACCTGCTCCTTCCCAGGCCACCGCTGCTCTGTAACTTTGCCGGGGTCGCTGTCGCTCCGTAGGGATCAGCGGGGAGCTCTGAGTGCGTGAGCGGCTGCGATGGCTTCCAAACTCCTGCGAGCCGTCGTGCTGGGTCCCCCCGGCTCTGGCAAAGGGACCGTGTGCCAGAGAATTGCCGAGAGCTTCGGGCTCCAGCACCTTTCCAGCGGGCACTTCTTACGGGAGAACATCAGGGCAAAGAGCGGTAAGTGAATGCCCAGCTGTTGAGGATCTGCTCACCCAGGGGCGCCTACGTGTTTCCTTGCATGCAGGAGGCGCCGTATGTTGCAGACCATCTGGGCTAGCGAACCGCAAGGCGGAATGGCTCGGGGATCAATCGGGGCAGATGATCCTAAACGCTGTTTGTCCCGAGAGGGGAATTGTGCCATGAAATTGGGCCCTTTGCAAAATGATCTCGCCGCTGGCTAGCAACCGTCGCTCAAGAAGCCAGTCGACACAGCCTTGTGTGTGTGTTGCTCAGTGCATTGCATAACCCACTTGTACCATGTAATCTGGAGTGAAGAGAAACAGCACCTAACAACAAATTCTTTACGTTTGTTAGGTTGTAATGCAGTCTTTGTCCACTAATATGGTGCGTGATGGGGCTGACCAATCTTTAATCTAGTTAGGACGCCAACCTCTATAACATTATGTATCTCGTTTAAAAAAAAAAACCTACAAAAACAATAGAGTTCTTGGTTAATGAAAACTGCAACAAATTATCCATAACAGGAGGCAATTGTGCCTCCTTGCACAATTTGCAATACACAGGCGTTAAGTTCACTCACTGTTTTTTCCTGCCGTAGTAAATACAGCTGTGCAGTTTAAAGGGATGCTTCTCTTATCAGTGTTACTAATATCAGTGAATACAATTAAAACTTTTAAAATGTACTATTCATCATGTATGCTGCCTGTTTTTTTTTTTCATGGTGTGAAAAATTGTAACTTCCTGGTTTTCATGTTTAAATCCATTAACACCATTAACTTTTTTTAAAATAGTTTTCTCTGAAAAGTTAACAGTGATTCTTGCATACATAGTAATTGAGGTTCAGAAGAAGCCAGTATAAATAATTAGTGTGTGCCCATTCATCCACTATTAGCTGTGGTTTTGGGGAAATATTGCACACTAGCTTTATCTGAGTACAAATATTATGTATCCTCAATTCATAATTCATTGTGAAAAATAGCTCCCTACTCATGTAGTGTTACAAATATCTCAGCTGGGTTGTCTGCTTAGTTTTAAATCCTAAAGCTTAAATCTCATCATCCCCTCTACAGGCACATATGGCTTGAAAGGCAGTGGAACCAGTGCAGTTCTGCTGCATGGGGGCAGGTTATGGCACATCTGTGCAGTGAAGTGTACTATACTGTGGAGCTGTGCTGTAGAGTGGGCTCCATCTGTGGCAGCAGAGACTTCTCTCTGGTTCTTTTTTCAGGGTGGAGGATGGTGCTGGGGTCTGACCAGTAGCTGTGACCACATGAACCTGTCAGCTTATCTCCTATGTAGTGGAGTGAGTTAGTTCATACTAACAGAAAAGTCTGCAGTGAAACATGGGCTGCAGGGCAACTAGAGGCATGGGAAAAGATCTTGACAGTCCCATGCCCCTCATAGTTCTCCCAGCTCTAGGCAGGGGAAATAATTTGGGCTTCTTAGAGCTAGGCATTATGAAACTGGCTCAAACTTGGTTGCTTCTGGAAGTATTTTTATTTTTTCTAAAATAAAAACTTGTGCCATTTCTTCCTCTAACATATAAATGGTAAACTGGCATTGTAACTTATAAAAGAAAATATTCACTTTAGGAATTAAGCCTTTTATATGCTGTTTCATCTCAGAGCCAGAGTTTATGGCCAAGTTGTGAACCCTTCAGAAACAGGCTTCATAATGAAAAGACTAACAGAGCCAGGGGTTGAATTTCAGTGGTCTCTGTTTGGGGGAGTTCATCTCCCCCTCACTAAGAGAGCAGTGGAGTATGCTCAGTGTACGCAAGCTAGGGGCTACTTATCACCCCTGTATAGAATTTTCAGTGAAGATCCCAGAATCTATTTCCTTTGTGTATCAATATTAGCTGTTCACTTTCAGGTGCGAAGGTGGGTAATTATGTAAATACCACTTGAATTAGCAATCGCACTCTCTTATTCCTCTATCTCTTCCTTCTTTCTCTTGCCTCGCTTCTCTAGGGCTAGATCTACACTCAGGGCCGGCTCTGGCTTTTTGGCCGCCCCAAGCCAAAAAAAAACCCGGGGGGCCCCCGGGGCGCCGGGGGCGGGGGGACCGCCGGGGGGGGGGGGGGGCGGGCGGGAGAGAGAGAGAAGGGGGCGGCCAGGGCTACAGCAGGGGCGCTGCCACGCGGCCCCTCCCGCTGCGCCGCCGCCTGCTGCCAGGGCTCCGCTCCGGTCGGCGGGGAGGGAAGGAAGAGGACTGTCCTGCAGGGCGCTCTGGTTCTCCGCGCCGCCGCCCCCTACAGGGCGGCTGGAGTGGAACAAGAACAAAACAAAAAAAAGGGGCCATGCGGCCCTAGGATTGGGCAGAATGCCGCCTCCAACAATCTGCCGCCCCAAGCACCAGCTTGCTCAGCTGGTGCCTGGAGCCAGCCCTGTCTACACTAGAAGAGGTTTTCTGGTACCTGTGCAGGCAAACCCTCCTAGCATTAACACTGCTTATACTGGCAAAAATGCTTTTGCCGGTATAGTTTAATTGTACCGGTTTCCTGAGCATAATTAGCTATACTGGCACAAGCATCTTTATGCAGCTATAATTGCATCTGCACTAGGGCTTTGGTGGTGCAGAAAACACTGCAGACCTAACCAACGTTGATATACTAGCAAAAGTTTCTACTGTAGGCCTTGCCTAGATCTCAGTATTTTTCCTCTTACGGTAGACTGTTCACGTCCCTTTCCCACTTCCTCTTATTTTTGCCTATCTTTCCCTCTACCACCTTATTCTTCCCCCCCCTTCCCATTTTGAGTTTCTGTTCCTTCTTCAATCCAGTCTCCTTTCCTTCTTCCGTTGTCACACTCCTTCCCTTTCAATGTGAGTTTCTTCTCCTCCCTCAAGAGGTTCACACTGGAGCTCCTGCACAACAGCACAGATCTTGTGGTGCCCAGAAACCGTTTGGAATGGATAAGTGGGCAGCAGATCTTGTTGGGTTTCAATCTGGAACTGCTGGCCTCACTGGAGATGTAATTCTGTGCAGGAGCAGAGGTGTGTGTTTCCCCTGAAGTATTCTTACTGAAGTAACTAAAAATTAGAGGGACAGGAAGATGTGGGATGCCTGCAGTTTCCATGTCCAGTTTACATTCCTGAGAGCTTTGACTTCATTGGCATTAAAAGAGGTCTTGTGCTAGTTGTAATTTAAATGGATACAGCCAACTTCGGCATCTTATATGCTAAGACTGCTGCCTGTTACACTAAGGGCATGGCTACACTTGCAGATGTAGAGCGCTGTGAGTTAAACCAGCCCTTGGAGAGCGTAGTATGGAAATTGCTGCAGTGTGTCCACACTGACAGCTGCAAGTGCACTGGCGTGGCCACATTTGCGGCACTTGCAGCGGCATTGGGAGCGGTGCATTATGGGCAGCTATCCCACAGAGCACCTCTTCCCATTCTGGCGCTGTGGCTTGTGGGAAGGGGGCGAGGGGTGCGGGGCATTCTGGCTCCTGTCCCAACACCCCGTGATGCATCGCTTCGCATCGCAGCAATCCACGTGCTTCCGTCCATATTTGGCGCCATCTTTCAACTTTTTTGTATTGCGCGCTCTGTCTTCCCTTTCGGTCTGCGGGAATGGAGCCCGAAGTGCTGAGGAATATGCTGATGGGTCTCGCCAGCATGTCACGTTTGGCAGTCAAGTTACTCCTTAAGATTCAAACTCAGAGTGAGGAGTCCGAAGATATCGTCTCGCGTAACGCATATGACACGAGATTGCTTGTGGCATTCACGGACATGCTCACCACCATGGAATGCCGCTTTTGGGGGAAACAAGCACTGAATGGTGGGATCACATCATCATGTAAGTCTGGGATGACGAGTAGTGGCTGCAGAACTTTCGGGATGAGAAAAGCCACTTCCATGGGACTGTGTGATATGCTTGTCCCCACCCTGCGGCGCAAGGACATGACATTGAGAGCTGCCCTGTCTGTGGAGAAGTGGGTGGCTATTGCAGTCTGGAAGCTGGCAACACCAGACAGCTACCAATCAGTTGCTAACCAGTTTGGAGTGGGAAAGTCGACTGTTGGAATCGTGTTGATGCAAGTTTGCAGGGCCATTAATCGCATCCTGCTCAGAAGACCCATGACGCCGGGTAACGTGCATGACATTGTGGCTGGCTTTGCACAAATGGGTTTCCCTAACTGTGGAGGGGCGATAGATGGCATACATATTCCAATTCTGGCACCAGCCCACCTAGCCTCTGAATACGTTTACCAAAAGCGGTATTTCTCCATGGTTCTCCAGGCGCTTGTGGATCACCGTGGGCGTTTCATTGACATTAATGTAGGCTGCCCGGAAAGGTGCGTGATGCATGCATCTTTCGGAACACTGTCCTGTTCAGGAAGCTGCAAGACGGGACATTTTTTCCCAGATCACCGTAGGAGAAGTCGAAATGCCCATTGTGATCCTTGGAGACCCTGCTTACCCTTTAATGCCATGGCTCATGAAACCCTGCACAGGGAGCCTTGACAGCAGCAAGGCACAGTTCAACAACAGGCTGAGCTGGTGCAGAATGACTGTGGAGTGTGTTTTTGGCCATTTAAAGGGTTGCTGGCGCGCACTGTATGGGAAGCTGGACTTGGCTGATGACAGCATCCCTGCGGTTATCCGCATGCTGTACTCTCCATAACATTTATGAAGGGAAAGGTGAAAGATTCACTCAGGCATGGAACTCAGAGGTTCAACACCTGGAGGCTGAATTTGAACAGCCAGAGAGCAGGGCTATTAGATTGGCCCAGCACGGGGCTGCAAGGATTAGGGATGCCTTGAGGGAGCAATTTGAGACTGAAAGCCACCAGTAATGTTTGGTGCCCTGCACGGGAGTGAAGTGCAGTGGTTCCAATGTTAGTATGAATCTGTGTTTGCTATGCTGACTTGCAGTGTCTGTTGCTTTCCTGGGCTAAGGTATCTTTTACTTAATGCAATAATAAAGAATGTTTTCAGAGCCAAAAAAGCCATTTATTTAAAAGAACATTTATTGAAAAGAAACACACTGTTGAGAAGCAGAAAGGGCAAGGGGGTGGGGTGGGGAACGGTACAATCACAGATTTGCGTATGTCCTGTTATCATACTCAGCCTTCCTGTCTGTAGTGCTGTGCAATGAGTGCTGCGCTTCAGGATGGCTATACTGCATGGTGATAGGGGTTGAGTGCAGTGGGTAAGGGTCATAGTTTGCAGGGCTGGGTGGTGAAGCTACAGGTGTTGGAGGCAGCTGGTGGTGATAAGAACCCGGATGTTGGGGAAAGTGGGTTGGAGGTGACATGGGGGCACAAGGGAAAGAGTTTTGGGACAAGGGCTGCAGGGCGGGGCGGGCGTGGTAGTGCTCCGCCTGCATGGCTACGAGCGCCTGGATCGAGTCCGCTTGGTGCTCCATGATGCTTATCAGCCGCTCCCTGCTTTGGTGCCGGTGCACCGTGCTTTGCTGCCGGCACTCCGCATTCTGCTGGCGGAACTTCCTTTCACTCTCCCTCCACTCCTGAGCTTTTTGATTTTCATGAAGGGACTTCTGCATTACTTCATGCAGCATGTCTTCTTTGCTTCTACATGGCCTCTTCCTAATTCTTTGGAGTCTCTCTGCTGGTGATAACACGGACGGCTGAGATCTCAAGGTTGCATCTGTAAAGGCAAAATGCAACACTTAACAGAGGCAGCATTGTTCACACCAGACAGAAAAATGATTTCCCCGTACTTAAAGACAAGCACAGTCTACACAATTTGCCCGTCTCAAAGCGAGAGCACATAACTCACAGGAGCCCCAAGATGGTGAATAAGCACAGGGTCGAGGGGGGACTGATTGTTTCACTGCCGTACTGTCCTCCGGGGCTCTGCACTTTGGGGAGAGCCAACAGCTGCAGGGGGCTCCTATACTGAACGCTGTCCTCACATTTTCCACAGGAGTTCATCCTGGAAGATATCTCGCTGCTGAGGGTGACCTGGGAAGCAAGGGAGGGTCTCCTACTACAATGCGGCTTCCGCCTTGGCCCATATGTAGCTTGCCTGTGTGCAGCAATGGTCCCCCCACCCCTCACGGCACAGTGGCACGGACATATTAGCCTGACTGGGACAAGGACACAGTAGCGCTCCCAAGGATCCTGCGGAAGCACATTGCACAGCTTCTGCATGACACCTTTGAAGAGATCACTGAGGCTGATTACCGCGATGTGAGAGAGCACATCAATGCCCTATTCCGGATCTAGGCATGCATGCAGCCCTAACCCTCCTCACCCCAAGAGCCCGCACCGATTAACTTCCTTCCCAAAATAAAAGCCGCTTACCGAGAACCTCCTCTGGTGCTTGTCCTTCCCCAAGCACTGGCCGCTGCGACTGGCTACCTTCCTGCTGGCTTGAAAACAGCTCCTGGCTGCATGCATCTAGGGATGTTGGCGTGTCTTCCTCCTCAGCACTCTCGCTCCCGCTTTTCTCCTCCTCCTCCTGCCTTGTTGCACTGGGCTCTGAAGCGTCCATGGTGGTACTCGGAGTGGCGGTGGGGTCATCCCCAAGTATTGCGTCCAGCTCTTTGTAGAAACGGCAGGTCGTGGGGGCAGCACTGGAGCGGCGGTTTGCCTCATGGGCTTTGGGGTAGGCATTCCACAGCTCCTTCACTTAAACCCTGCACTGCAGTGCGTCCTGGTCATGGCTCCTTTCCATCATGTCCCTTGATATCTGCCCGAAGGTATCGTAATTCCTACAGCTGGAGCGCAGCTGGGACTGCACAGCTTCCTCCCCCCAAACACTGGTGGGGTCCAGCACCTTGCCATTGCTCCATACTGGGGATCACCTGGCACATGGAGGCATGGTCACCTGGAAAGATGCGCTGAGAGCACTCCATGCCTGGTTGAGCAAACAGGAAGGGGATTTTCAAAATTCCCAGAGAATTTAAAGGGCGGGTCTGATGGTTGGTCACCCGAGGGCAGGGCATTAGAGTTCAGAGTGATGACCAGGCATTGTGGGACACTTCTGGAGGCCGATCAGAGCGCATTAACAGATCAGGGTGTCCACGCTGCCGCTGCGGCACTCCAGTCAGGGCGCACCAAGCGTTATGCCTCTTGTGGAGGTGGATTACCAGGAGCACTCCAGCCGCGGAGTCCGGGCGCTCTACATGCCTTGCCAGTGTGGACACGTCGTGAGTTAGGGTGCCCGGGGCTGCTTTAATGCGCTCTAACTCGCAAGTGTAGCCATGCCCTAATTAGTATTCAGAGTGGCAGCCGTGTTAGTCTGTATCCGCAAAAAGAACAGGAGTACTTATGGCACCTTAGAGACTAACAAATTTATTAGAGCATAAGCTTTCGTGGGCTAGTGGGCTGTAGCCCACGAAAGCTTATGCTCTAATAAATTTGTTAGTCTCTAAGGTGCCACAAATACTCCTGTTCTTTTTGCTAATTAGTATTCTCACTGTTTCCTTGTGCTTCCCTGGCCTGTTGCATCCATCTGTTGTGTTATAAGTAGACTGAGTCTAAGCTCTTTGGAGCATGGCCAGCGTTTTGGTTCTGTGTTTTGTACAGCTCCTAGCACAGTGGGGCCCTGGTCCATGACTGGTGCTATGACAATACAATGAACTTTAAGAAATGAATTGAAAAATACCTTACATTGGCCCCCAAATTACTCTGTTGACTTTTATGGTTAGGCAATCAGTTCTTTTTCCCCAAAATGTTTTCTCCTCTTACTCTGAAAGTCCTACCCAGAGAGGAAACTGACTCACTGTACAGGGGGAACAGTGAAACTGAATATACACAACCATTAAGTGCACAAAATAAACCGAAACAGAGAAATGTTTTGCCCCTCAACTTTCAGTTGTTTTGTAACAAAAGTAGGTATAACATTCAGACAGCAGTGTGAACTTTTTTCAGTTGAGTATTTTTTTAATATGTGACCTACAGGCTGTGCTGTAGTTGTTAGATAATAAGGGCACGTCTTCACTACCCGCCGGATTGGCGGGTAGCAATCGATCTATTGGGGATCGACTTATCGCGTCTAGTGAAGACTCGATAAAATCGATCCCCAATGGCTCTGCCGTCGACTCCGGAAATCCACCACGGCAAGAGGCGGAAGCGGAGTCGATGGCGGCGCGGCAGCGGTCGACTTGCCGCCGTCCTCACAGCCAGGTAAGTCGACCTAAAATACGCAACTTCAGCTACGCTATTCACGTAGCTGAAGTTGTGTATCTTAGGTCGCCCCCCCCCCACCCATAGTGTAGACCTAGACTTAGTGCTGCCCCTTACATTGATAGGAAGGATTAATTCCTCAAATTGGAGAAATACTCATATAGCTGGATTGTCATCAAAGTACTATTTTAAAGATGGCTAGATTTCAAAACCAGGGAAATCCAGGTCAGATAAACATACTGTTGCAACAGTAAGGGTGTGTGTGTGGGGGGAAGGGGACTCAAGTGTGTGAGGGTAGGGAGGAAATAGTAGAGGGGGAGATTTAAAAATTATGAATCACTAGTGACTTGTCCACTTGATGGGGTGAGTGTGCAGCAAGCCAGGGAATAACTCAGTGTGCCATCTTGCTGTATGCTAACTGGCCATGTGGACTCTGTTGCCACATAGTAAAAGTTCCATAACTCAAAAGTTCTGTGGCACTCTTAGTGTGCATAGCAGGGTCCACGTGGTCTGTTAGTGTGTGGAATTCAGGCGTGCTGTAGATTCACACTCTAGCTTGCTGTGCAGACAAACCCTAATGCACAAGAATTCGTGGCCTGTCATGATCTAATTGTTCCTTCTAGCTTTCAACTCTTTGAAGAATTACATTTTTCCTATGGTTGGGTCTTTTAAGGCCAAGTTCTTAATGATTTTAGTCCAGCAAAGCCAAATTGTCTATTTTAAAAGTTTAACTGCAATTTTTTTTTTAAAAAAGGAAAAGTACCTGCATACAAACGAACTGTTTCTGTGGAGGCTTACAAAAGGGGATGGGACAATACTACAGCAAACGAAAAGCACTGCTGTTCTCTATGCTTTACTAGTTCAATGGGACTACTCATTTGCATAAATCTTGGCAAGATTGGGACCTAAATTATTAGCCTTTCCTGAACTATGTTTCAGTTCTTACCTTTTCCTTTACACGAATACCATGTGCTAGCTAAAGCCATCCCTAGAGTAAGCTAGTCTGAACTTGGCCCTGTGTATTCCCATTCTGAATCTTTATTCGGTACTACTTGGTTCATGTTTTAGGTGGTGACAATCTTTCTTGCTTCCAAGAAACCTTTCAATGTTGTGCTCCTATAGGAATTTTAATCCAAGGATCTCCTACAACTACTATGCAATGCAGGTAAGGTGTTTGTTCCACCTACCATTGAAATGCAGCCGCTTCTGGGTGTCGAGCAGCAGCTGTTAAAGTGCATGACACTATACAGTTCAGGAAATGAAGACTAATACAACAACTAGGGGGAGCTTGACCAGCACACTGGAGATGGCACTCCTATTTTTACCCAAAGTACTGTGATTATATTTTACTTCTCCACAAGAGGAGCTAGGTCTCAATCAAAAGGCCGAGTGCGCTGTTGTGTCGGAACTACACGGTGTTGAAGTTGAACTATAACATCTCTGATGGCACACCTGCCAGCACTGGTTTAGGTATACATGTTAATCAACATCCTGCTTACTAAATGGTTGTGCTATTGAAAGAAAACTCAGCTTTAAGAGTAAAGAGACTCTTAAATCTGTTCTGTCCGATATGTTGAGAAGCCTGACAGGTAACGCAGCACCCTATCTTGTTGTGTATTACCTTAGTTTTGCTTGATCTGGATGGAAACTCTTTCCAAACAACAACATTTCTAGTCCTGCTTTTAAAACTGGAGGGGATGGTTCTACCCATGCTAATAATCTGACGCCATCTGGATTTCTAACTGTTCAATTATCTGTCCAATAAAGAACCTGCAGTGCAAGGAGATGGAGCTCAGCTGGAACTATCCTGTGATCTGAAGTAGCTATAGGAAAAAGCCAGAATATTTTTTATATCTGTAATGTTTACTGGCCACTCTGTTAGAACTGTTGTTCTTAGTCATCTTTGAGGCCTTCATATCCTCAATTAGTCAATAAAGATCAGATCCTGCAAAGTGCTGAACATAATGAACATTGAGAGTGAAAATGCATCTATATTGAAGAAGACATTCTTACAACAGCAAGGAGCTGGGGGAGTAGAGACATGGCTACAAGTGTTGCTGATCACCCTCCATTCCTCTTGACTTCAGATGGTACTTAATTATGCAGGATTGAGCCCTTTCCATCCAATGAAAGGCTTGAACATTGTAATAGACACCGATCTGTGGAAGAATGCAGAATCATGAGTCCTTAACAGAATCATGAGTCCTTCACAGGTTATTTGTATAATGGGATTATTAAAACTCAAGTTTAATTTTCTGCCAAAAGGCTGCATGTTTCTGAATTTTTCTGGTTTGTGTGAGTCAAATATCCTCCAAGTGAGTGGCTTGTCTATGTCTCTTACTTTAATTGCATCATTCAACTCCCTGCTTCTGCTTTCTATGTCTAGCTATGCGTGATCTCTTTAAAACGTTATTTGTCTTAAAAGGTAACAAGCTTACTGACAATAAACAGCATTAATGAACATGCTTCTGTCAGCTATCTCTGTTCAGGTGCTTGGTTAAATAGGGTAGAACCCAGGTTCTGTGTCATAAAGATACATTACAAAGCTGCTGGGATTGTTTTTTTTTTTTTTTTTTTTTTTTAACAGTACTGAATTTACAGTCAAGTTAGCAATAGTACAACATGAGAAATTGGAGTATGTTATCTGAGTATGTTGGAGAACAATAAATCTTGACGTAAAAGAGGGGCCTGAGTCATCCAGTTTGGGTTTGAGGCAGTTTAGTCAGATTCCGTTCGAGTTCACAGGTGTGGTTTATACTTGCTCTTCAGGTTTGGGGCCCACTTCTAATTAGGGTGGGGAAAAATATACTCAAATAGTTACTAGTGACCTGAGCCATCCACCCTCGAGTATGGGCTGCTGATTCTTTCATCAGTTAGTCACTGGTTTGAATGTGGCTCAGATTACTCATCTCTTCTCATTCTCAAAGTTCTCCTCAATCCTTAATCCTTTCTACACCCTTGTGAGGTAGATAGTGACTTGCCATGGAACAGTTGTGATTAGACTAGGAGTCTTTTACTCCCAATTGTGTCCACCAGCTGCATGGCCACACTTCCCCCTCTGAGGGGGAAGAACGGCAGAAAAGATCGGGCCTCAGCCAAAATTCCTTGTCCAGATCTCTCTTTCATCTCTGTATGACTGGGTAAACCAATGTAGGGATTCAAAATCCAAACTTCAGGCAGTTAGGAATCCAATGTCTGACTTTGACCCATTTCAGATTTGAGCTGCAAGCTCTCTGTGCCTGGAGCTGTGGCTTGTCTAAGACTTTCCTCTAGAAGGGACTGAAAGTAGTTAGCTGTCAGTGGTGTTTTGGCCTGTGTGACATAAATTGGTTTCAGCCCAATGCCTAATATGTGGGTGTCTACTTTACAAGCCCCTCATAGGTGGTCTCCTCAGAGAAATTAAGGTTTGAATGAGCATGGATCCCAAATGACTGTCTTGCATCTAGGGGTGATCATAACCCCAGTGCTGAGCCACACTGGCATGGCAGTTCAGGAGAAACCTTTCACTATTACTTCCCAGGCTTTGCTTGTTTAATGGATTGAAAAGATAATCCTCCAGGTCAGGCAAGCTGGTACCTCTCATCACTGTAAATTCAACTGTTTTGCCCTTTACAAACAACCCTTGTGTAGCTGTAAATAACCAGCTTCTAATACTTCTCTGGCTCTTTTGAACTCTTTCAGTCTCCTCATAATTAACTTTACCTGTTGGTGCTTGGATCCTGATGGACTCTTGAAACTTCAGACAAGTTCGCCAGTTAAGTGAAATAATGTGACTTGCCATATCCATTCCATTATGTAGGTAGCTAACAGCTTGGTAATAAGGGCTGCCACACAAAGGAAAGACTGGCACACATCCCTTCAAAAGAGTATTTCTCTAACAATCTATTGTAATGACTATTTTGTCATAGAGTGGGCAGAAATGTAAATCTATTTACACTAATGTAAATCAGAAGTGGGGAGGATGGCTCAGAGACCACTTGTTAAAATCTACCACAATACTGAGGGGAAGTTTGGGATGATCTTTCCTTCTCTCTGATGGAGCTTGTGTTCTGCTCTGGATGTTTATGGATGATCTCTGCAAGTCATGAGTTATCCTTCTGACCTAGAAAAGATCGTGCCAAGTGTAGGTGAAACTGGCTGTATAAGGAAGCCACCCTGAGTGCCACAAGTTTTGAGGTCAGAGAATGTAATCTGGTAACTTGGTTCTCTTAAAGGTAGCAAGTATTATAGACGTTAAGGCAAGAAGGGACCACCATGATAATCTAATCTCACCTCCTGCACATTGCAGGCCACAGAACCTTGCCCGGCCACAGAACCTTGCCCGGCCACAGAACCTTGCCCGGCCACAGAACCTTGCCCACTCACTCCTAAAAATAGACATACAATCTCTGGCTGAGTTACTGAAGTCTTTAAATCATGATTTGAGAGTAAACAGTTTTATATAAACCTTATTGGTCTGACTGTTATCTAGTACAACACTTATTAACACAGAAAATGTGTAACTAGTTGTTCACTGGCTTGTAAACTTGTTTATAAAGTCCACTTACGAGTTTAGAAAATATCCTACGTATGAAAGAGGATATGCTTCCTGCATCATGAATCTGGTTAACTGTCTTTGTGCTGTGACTCTGCAGTAGTTCATAAACCTCAGTTAAGTTAGTAATACTTTACTTGTGGCATTTGCTGGAGAAATTAATGACCACGGAGCCAAGATTTTTAAAAATACAAACCGATAGTTTGGCTCCTAAAAGAAGTGGTGCTTTTTTTTAGTGCTGAGCATTCATCCACTTGAGAGGGACTGTTCATGTGCTTAAAGTTAAGACTAGAGCTATCATCTGTCGTCTCAAACCTAGGGTGCTACTGAATGTCTTTCCCACTGTCTTGATGAGAGCAAGTAGGCTGAGGATTAATTTACATAAAGCTGAACTGACTATGGTGAGATGAGGGCAGCAGCTTGGGTATTTAGTTGAGATAGGTGCCCACTACCAAGGCTTTCAATTTGGGCAGTAGAAGAAGGGGTGGCTTGGTTAGGTTCCGAGTTCATGGCAACTATGTCAGTAAACCCGCATCTGGCAAGAATGCTGGCCGGCTCCTTTCCTGTTGAACACTGTAGTGAGGCGGCCTGGCTCCCAGCTGCCCCAGAAAGGGACGAGCCCCTCTGAATCCCGAAGTGGGCGGAGCCACTAGAGCCTGCACCCACCCCCCCAAAGGTCAAAGCGCAGGACAGGAAGTATAAAAGCCCCACCCCAGGGCTCAGAAGCTGCCTGGCTGCCGGAGAAGCCAGATGCTGGGGGCCTAGCTCCCGCTGGGGAGACTCCTGCAGCCTGTGACCGACCTGAGGACTGGCCATACCACTTAAGGCCTGATGACGACCAGACCCCGGAGAAGCTGTTAAGCCTACCGGAGAGAAGCGACCCAGAGGAGCTGCCAAGCCTACCGCTCGCTGAGTACCCTGAGGAGCCCATGGTGCTTGATTCCGTGGAGGAGACCGACCAGACGCAGGTACTGCTAGAGGGGGAGGTAGGAAGTAGCCCGGGGGCAGCCGACCCTAGTCTGGCTGGGGCACACCCAGAGCCGATGTCAGTGTGTTGCGGCCAGGATCCCCACTGACACTGCAGCAGGCTGCCTGCCGCAGTTAGGGCCCTGGGCTGGTACGCAGTGGAGTGGGCGGGCCTGCGTCCTCCCCTGCCACCCCACTCACGGGTGGCAGTCTCCCCCTCGCCCCAGATGCTCAGAACCAGGAGCCTGGGCTTGTTGTTGAACTATTTGCTCAGCCCCTCCCTAAGGGCCTGAGCTCCTGCTTGTTGCTGTCCTGCCCTGACCGAGGGCCTGGGCCTGTTCCTGAACTATTTGCTCAGCCCCTGCCTGAGGGTCTGAGCTCCAGTTTGTTTGCTGCCCCACCCTGACCCAGGGCTTGGGCTTGTCCTGAACTATTTGCTCAGCCCCTGCCTGAGGGCCTGAGCTCCAGACTGTTTGCTGCCCCGCCCTGACCCAGGGCCTGGGCCTGTTCCTGAACTATTTGCTCAGCCCCTGCCTGAGGGCCTGAGCCCTTGACTGTTTCCTACCTCACCAGGCTAATTCCCCGACTCCCTGGACCTAAGTAGGGAGGCAGCTTGGCTCCCAGCCGCCCCAGAGAGGGGTGACCCCAACCGAACCCTTCTACAGACATGGACCTTACTAATAGTATCCAGGCCTCTCCCACCTTTCCAGTTGGACTGTGTAGTATGTGCCATATAGGGCTACACTTTAAATCTCTCTTTGAAATTGAAGCTTGTGCAGAATGCATCGGCTCACTTTTAAAAGCAGAGCATCTTGCCTTGAGCCTCTGACACTAGAATTCTGGGATCCCACTGACAGCCCACTTGTTTCTGGGAATGATATAAGCTGTTGTGTTCGACTTACAAAGAACTAAATGGTCTGGGAGCATCCTACCCGAGGGACTGCCCCTCTTCCCCATGTGATATTGCTGCAGGAGAGATCAGCAGAGGCACCTGAGCTGAGTCTCCCCCTCTACAGAAGAGAGGGACCTGGTAACAGGATGTGCTCTGTGAGCAGGGCCGGCTCCAGGCACCAGCCCACCAAGCTTGTGCTTGGGGCGGCACCTGGAGGGGGGCGGCGCGGTGCTCCGGCCGCCGGGGGGAGAGCGGAGCCCCCGCCGGGGCTCGCCGCCCTCCTCCCAGGGCTCCGGACGCCCTCCCCCCCTGGCCGCCGGGTGGAGAGCAGAGCCCCCGCCAGGGCTCGCCGCCCTCCCCCCCCCGGTGCTCTGGCCGCCGGGGGGAGAGCGGAGCCCCGGCCGGGGCTTGCCGCCCTCCTCCCAGGGCTCTGGCCGCCCTCCCCCCACGGCCGCCGGGTGGAGAGCGGAGCCCCCGCCGGGGCTTGCCGTCCTCCCCCCAGGGCTCCAGCCGTCCTCCCCCCCGGCGCCCTCCCCCTGGCAAAAAAGCCAGAGCCGGCCCTGTCTGTGAGGGGCCCTTCAAATATAGAATTCACTTCCCCGGTCTGAAATAGCTGGAGGGTGTTGTACAAAGTCCCATCTAGTTGACCAGGCTTTGGGTGGAGGGCTGAGAGGGTTGGGGGTGGGATTTGCTTTAGGAATCTGAGATGGGAGATCTTGAGTTGATCATGTAAGTCCAGGCAGCAAAACCTGTCCTATAGGTGGGAATGTGCTACTAATGTAGCTTTAACTTGTGGCAAGGGCACCTGAGCTGGGGCACAGGCATTCCTTTATCTGTCATTTTAAATCTGAACAGATAGTGTTGTACAGCCTGAGTCCTCATAACCTCCTGGGAGGATGATAAATAAATACCTTCATTCTACTAATCTCTGACTCAGGGATGAAGATGATGTGGATTTCGTAAATTGACATTGGTTTGGTCAATTCTCACCCCCAGGGTTTTTTGTTTTACTGGTATTAAAAAACAAACAAGCAATATCCGAACTGTGTGAAGTGCCCGACTCTGTATCTCGGGCCTTGGCTACACTGGCGCTGTAGAGCGCTGCAACTTGCTGCGCTCAGGGGTGTGAAAACACCCCCCCCCCCCCCCCCCCCCGAGTGCAGCGCTGTAAAGCGCGAGTGTAATCAGCGCCTGTAGCGCTGCACGCTCGCTCGCAGCGCTGCAAGCTACTCCCCTCGGAGAGGTGGAGTACATACAGCGCTGCGAGAGCTCTCTCGCAGTGCTGGCGGCGCGACTACACTTGCGCTTCGCAGCGCTGCCGCGGCAGTGCTGTGAATTCCCAAGTGTAGCCAAGGCCTCAGTATCAAAGACATTCAGGTCAAAGGCAGAAACTCTGGGCTAGAGTCTCGGCTCAGGCTGAGCTGTATTTGACACAGGACCTGGAAGGGGTGGGTGGCTCTAGACCACTTTTGTGTTTTCTTGATCCCTAGATCACTCTTACTTAGGGAGCTGGAGACTCCAGCAGGTAGGAGCAGAAGCAGCCAAAGCAGGGACGTTTGGCCATTCGGAGAACTTTCTACAGCGTTGACTGGACTTTCTCTACTCTGTGCTGATTGGCTGTTTGCCCAACCCTCTCCCATCTTCCCTTATAGTTTCCTCACTTTGACTTCACTCCACACCTGCCCCTCTTACCCTCTTCTATCCTGTCCCCATACACCCTTCCCTTGAATGTCCCCGCCCCCTTTGCTTTTCTTTCTGTTTAGCTTATCCACGCTAAACCCACCCAAAAAGAAATAACCGTGGAACTAACATGACATTTGCTGCCATCCCATGGTTAACTGTGCTTGTGCATGCTATCCCTTATCCCAAACCTGCATCTGTCTGTTTTTAGACTGTAAGCTCTTTGGGGTAGGGGCTGGCTGCTCCTATGTTGGTACAGCGCCGAGCACAATAGGGCCTCATTCTTGATTGGTCTATAGGCACTGCTGTAATAAACATGACTGAGACTACTTAGTGGATCATCTGTGTGGAGCTTTCTGGGGGTTTAGAAGAATCTGGTAGCCTGCCATGGCAATGGTTCCAGAACACA
The DNA here is from genome assembly GCF_002925995.2 of Terrapene triunguis. Classification (NCBI taxonomy): domain Eukaryota; kingdom Metazoa; phylum Chordata; order Testudines; family Emydidae; genus Terrapene; species Terrapene triunguis. The sequence continues at coordinate 38,065,059 of NW_020664562.1, read as the reverse complement.
CAAGTCTGTGCTTTCCTCTGTGTCCATAGGAGGAGGGGAGCATAGGCCCTTGGGGTAGATGACTTCAGGTGTCTTTAAAATCCTAAGCACAACTTCTGGCCTCAGAAGGTTGGCCATCATTGTTGTAACTTAACCATCTTAGTACACAGTTAACTGTTGCTAGTGTTGAATTAACTGTCTCTTTTCTTCATTAACGTTAGATAATTTAGATGAAGTATAAACAAGAAATCGTGTAAAAGGTTACTTTGTACAGGGGAAAGTATGAGCTTATCTTGAGAAATCTGGCCATGGGAAGGTAACTGGAGGGCGGTTGAAAAATTAAAACCCTTCCCATTTGGCTTTTCTTTGAGGACTTTTGTGCTGCATTTTTTTCATCCATGCCAGTTTCTTAGCAGCCGGGCACTCCAGAACTTTGCAGCAGCTGTGCCGTGAAGATCACACTTTCTTAGAGTCTATGTGTTTGGAAATATATTCTCCATGAGCCAATACAGCAGTAACTTTCTCACGCTCTTGTCTTGTTTTCATTTAAATACCAGCAGCCTTGGCTGGAAACCCAAGATCTAATGGCAAGAAATGTAGCAAACCTGTAACCACAGCCCTGGCTTTGACAAATGTGTGATCTGGTTGGGAGGAGGGGGAGGAGGCTGGCTTGTGAATGGAGGAGGGAGATGGGGCAGTGACACTGAGGAAATCATGAGGGAAGAATCTTAATTTTTATGCATTGCTTAGGTTTTGTTAATCCTTTTAAGGATTGGCCATTCCACAGAAGCCTCATGCTACTGCTGCCTGCCCCTTGCCTTTTAAGGCAATCTGACCAATGACTAAAAAGTGGCTCATGCAACTCGCTTCTGAACACATGAATGTGCAAGTTGCACATTATTACAGGCCACAGCTTCTCTAACGAGGGCAAATCTCAAATTGTCACATGGGAGGCTCAGTTATGGAGCCTGGACTCTTCGGTCAGTTGGCATGCGCTGAAAGTGCTGGGGAAGGGAGTCCCTGCCATTGTTTAAAACGGCCCTGAAGGTAGCTAAGGAGCTATGCTGAGGGGTACCGTTTTCAAGGGCAAAGATTACTTTAACATAGTGCCATTACTTGAAAGCATCACTGGAGTCTCTGGCTACACCTACAGTGCAAGTTAAATTGTAATTGCAGTGTAGGAAGCTATACCTATTGTAGCTTTAATGTGGTTAGTGCGGGTAATGGTAGTAGTGAAGATGTAGCAGCATGGGCTACCAACCTGAGTATGTACCCAGGGTCCCCGGCTGGCTTGTACTGGGGCGGCAAAGCCAACGCAGTCCTTGCTGCTACTGTTACCTGTGCTAGCTAGAGTAAAGCTAGCACAGGTGTGCCTACCTGCATTACAATTCTATCTTAATTTGGGATATAGATGTACCCTGTAGCAACCGAATGAATGGAGAGAAAAACATAGTGGAATGGTATTTTCTATTTCCTACTTTTGGAAAATGAAATCTGCATTTCTGTATACTTGCTAAGGATGAGTTGTTTATGTGAGCAGTGTGAAACTTACAATGTCCTTCACTATTCATTTCAAGAGCTTGGGTTTTGTAAATTAGATCTTGGGTAATTACATTGTTCTCATGCCGCCTTAACAAGGTTTTGAAACACTTTTTTGGCTTTGGACTAGTACTGAACCATTAGATCAGTATTCGCAGCAGCTGTATAGTCCAGAGTCAAATGATAAGAACATAAGAATGGCCATACTGGGTCAGACCAAAGGTCCATCTAGCCCAGTATCCTGTCTTCCAATAGAGGCCAGTGCCAGGTGCCCCAGAGGGAATGAACAGAACAGGTAATCATCAAGTGATCTTTTCCCTGTCGCTCATTCCCAGCTTCTGGCAAATGGAGGCTAGGGGCACCATCCCTGCCCAGCCTGGCTAATAGGTTCTTCAATGGCTATCTTCCATGAATTTATCTAGTTCTCCTTTGAACCTGTTATAGTCTTGGCCTTCACAACATCCTCTGGCAAAGAGTTCCACAGGTTGACTGTGCGTTGTGTGAAGAAATACTTCCTTTTGTTTGTTTTAAACCTGCTGCCTATTCATTTCATTTGGTGATCCCTAGTTCTTGTGTTATGAGACAGAGTAAATAACACTTCCTTATTTACTTTCTCAACACCCGTCATGATTTTATAGACTTCAATCATATCACCCCTTAGTCGTCTCTTTTCCAAGCTGAAAAGTCCCAGTCTTATAAATCTCTCCTCATATGGGAGCTGTTCCCTACCCCTAATAATTTTTGTTGCCTTTTTCTGAACCTTTTCTAATTCCAATATATCCTTTTTGAGATGGGGCAACCATATCTGCACGCAGTATTCAAGATGTGGGCGTACCAGGGATTTATATAGAGGCAATATGATATGATATTTTATCTTATTATCTATCCCTTTCTTAATGATGCCCAACATTCTGTTTGCTTTTTTGGCTGCCGCTGCACATTGAGTGGATGTTTTCAGAGAACTATCCACAATGACTCCAAGATCTCTTTCTTGAGTGGTAACAGTTAATTTAGACCCCATCATTTTATATGTATAGTTGGGATTATGCTTTCCAATGTGCATTACTTTTGCATTTATCAACACTGAATTTCATCTACCATTTTGTTGCCCAGTCACCCAGTTTTAGAGAGATGCTTTTGTAGCTCTTCGCAGTCTGCCTGGAACTTAACTATCTTGAGTAGTTTTGTATCATCTCCAAATGTTGCCACCTCACTGTTTACCCCTTTCTCCAGATCATTTATTAATATGTTGAATAGGACTGGTCCCAGTACAGACCCCTGGGGGACACCACTATTTACCTTTCTCCATTCTGAAAACTGACCATTTATATCTACCCTTTGTTTCCTATCTTTTAACCAGTTACCAATCCATGAGAGGACCTTCCCTCTTATCCCATGACAGCTTACTTTGCTTAAGTGCCTTTGGTGAGGGACCTTGTCAAAGGCTTTCTGAAAATCTAAGAACACTATATCCACTGGATTCCCCCTTGTCCACATGCTTGTTGACCCCCTCAAAGAATTCTAGTAGATTGGTGAGGCATGATTTCCCTTTACAAAAACCATGTTGACTCTTCCCCAACAAATTATGTTCATCTATGTGCCTGACAATTTTGTTCTTAACTATAGTTTCAGCCCAGTTTGCCCGGTACTGAAGTCAGGCTTATCAGCCTGTAATTGTTGGATCACCTCTGGAGCCCTTTTTAAAAATTGGCATCACATTAGCTATGCTCTAGTCTTTTGGTACAGAAGCTGATTTAAATAATAGGTTACAGACTACAGTTAATAGTTCTGCAATTTCACATTTGAGTTCCTTCAGAACTCTTGGGTGAATACCATCTGGTCCTAGTGACTTATTGCTGTTTAGTTTATCAATTTGTTCCAAAACCTCTTCTAATGACACCTCAGTCTAGGACAGTTCCTCAGATTTGTCACCTAAACAGAATGGCTCAAGTTTGGGAATCTCTCTCACATCCTCAGCCATGAAGACTGATGAAAAGAATTCATTTAGTTTCTCCGCAATGGCCTTATCGTCCTTGTGCTCCTTTAGCATCTCGTCCAGTGGCCCCCCTGGTTGTTTAGCAGGCTTCCTGCTTCTGATGGACTTAAAGCTTTTTTGCTATTATTTTTTGAGTCTTTGGCTAGCTGTTCTTCAAATTCTTTTTTGGCTGTCCTAGTTATATTTTTATACTTCATTTGCCAGAGTTTTATGCTTCTTTCTATTTTCCTCACTAGGATTTAACTTCCATTTTTTAAAGGATGCCTTTTGGCCTCTCACTGCTGCTTTTACTTTGTTGTTTAGCCATAGTGGCACTTTTTTAGTTCTCTTACTATGTTTTTTAATTTGGGGCATACATTTAAGTTGAGTATTTTATTTTAATAGCCTCTCTAATCTCCCTGAGCATTTCACAGTCGCTTATCACCGTCCTGGTCAGGTGGTCGGTAATATATCCCTACTGCTATATTCTTATTATTAGAGCATGGTTATCTCTTAGTATACGTGCAGGGATCATCTTTTTGTTCTGTGTTCATACATCACCTATTACAATGGGGTCCTGATCTGTTGATGCTGTAGTAATACAAATAATAAGTTCCATTTTAGATATTTAGAGCATGGGGATGGTGGTTTGAAATGAGAAACTTAACTTTGAAACTTTCTCAGTGGGAGTATAAAGCTGACATTTCAGGCAATATATTGTATCGGAGGGCTGTATTTACACATGTGGCTTCAATCAGCAAATCTCTGTATGCTGTAATAAACCTAGAAAAGCTCTATTTAAACCGAAAAAGGAGAGGAAGTTACTGGCTCCTTCCAGGGATCTGTCCTTGGAGGTGGAGTTTGGGGACTTTCGGAGATCAGACCAGCAGTTCCTTACAGATGTATTAATCAGTTATGTGAGATGTGGTTTTGTAAGTCATTGTGGTTTGGGGGTGGGGAGGAGGAGGGAGGAGAAGAGGAAGGTTCAGGCACTGGAATGGGACTCTGGAGACCTGAATTAAGTTCCTAGCTCTGCTACAGACTCCTTGTGTGATCTTGGCTAAGTCACTTAATTACTGTGCTTCCGTTTTCCCCATCTGTAAAATGGAGTAATAAAGTTCCATTTCTCCAGTCATTGTCTGCTTAGCTTATAAACTCTTTAGGGATTGGACTCTTACTATATATTTGTACAACACCTAGCATAATGGAGCCTCAATCTCAGATGTTACTGTAATGCAAATAATACAAATATTACAGAGATGGGGGAATCACATAAATACCTCATAGGAGCTCTTAGCACTTCAGGATGAGGTTTGTTCTGTGACAAGTAGTAATTCATCCCACCCTCTGTCAGGTGAAGTTTCAGTTACTGCAACAGTTTTCCCTGGGTTAACTTTGAAGATCACTATGGGAATATATTAATTTTTCCTCTTTAAAGAAAATGCTTTCTCATGACCTGGAAAGGAGAGAATACTACTTGGCAAATTAACCTCATTTTAAGTGAACTTCCCTGGAAATGTATAAACTTCATTCCTGAAAAATATGCCGCTTTTTAGAGCGAGACTAATCAATTGACATAATTCAGAGGAGGCTGGGATGAAGACTTTGTAGAGAAGTCTATATAAAATACCTGGCACCCAGCACAATGTGGGTTCATTCCAAAGGTAAAAACCTTTGCTTTTCAGAAGGAATTTTATGAATCCCAGGGGTAAGCCCTATCTGGTAGGGATGACTTAGCAATGTCTAGAGAGGAAGAGCAGTCCATTAGTGGCAAGGAAATCATCCTAACCATCCCTTCACAGAGGAAATGGTGGCGATGGAATTTTAACAAGGGGCCTCCAGAACTTCACTAGACTATGAATCAGCTGCAGTATGTTGCAGCGTCTTCTAGGTCCCTGGATGTGCTCCAGGTACAAGAATGTGACCACGACATCAGTGTTGAGTGAAGGATGTATAGGTTTTGCATGTCTGATCTGGCCTATTTTTGAGAAACTGACCTAGACCCCAGTCCAGCAACTGCTTCTGTGGGGGCAGGTTACCACTGAAGTCAATGGGGATCTGTATAGAAAACTTCCCCTTGTGGCTAAGTAAGTAAACATAGTTATGAACACCAGTTGATATTAGGAATTGCAATGCTTTGAATCTGGGAGTGTCTCTCCCTAGCAACAAGTGCATTCTTGCCAAGCCCTTGGCTTAGTGCAGACCATGTGAACAGGTAACAAAAAATGTGCATGCAGAAGGGTGTGATAAAAGTTCATGCCTGTGCACAGGTTGCATAAGACACATGTTTTTCCCTCTGATGTGTTTAGAGACCTAAGAAGCATGAGAAAAGTGAACGACAGTGCAGTAATGGTGGCAATGTGCATTCATGACAGCTGGTGACTATTCCAGTACAGAAATGGATTGCCTTCAATTGTAAAAGTCACTCCTGGTCATCTTTCTGTATTTACACAGGCTCACCGTATTACTACAACAACAGGCAAATAGCTGACTTCCCCATGATATTTTAAATTTATCCGTAGAAAGAGAAGTACCCCATTAATCTCAGTCCAGTGGCTCATCTTTGCAGTCCATCTTTTGCCTTACAGTGTTCCCCAGTGTTTCTTTAAAGACTACATTCTCACATGCCGGAATTGGACATCCATGTAGTCTTCTAATGTTCCTTGGCAGCAATAATCTCAGTTCTAGGATATTTCTAGGGCCCAATCTTATTTTGTTTTATCCTACTTCCTGGGGTTGTAAAGTTGTGCACTGATTCTTACTCAGTCTCGGTTTTAACCTTACAATTGGTCCTAATTAACTAGTTGTTCTTTGGAGGGCTTTTGAGGCTGGCTTGCATTCCCCCTGTTTATTAGTTAATGTGTATCCTCGAAAACACGCTGCTATCCTATGGGGGTAAGAATATTGAGGCAAAATGAGTGAATTGCTTTACTCTGTGTACCAGACACAGTGTTTAGGTTTTAATAATGCTTCAGCTTGTTAAGGGGAAAACACATTCTGTTCATGTGAATAAACTTTTTTTTGTAAAAGCTACAGAAGACTAAAAGATGAAGAGACTTGGTAAAAAGACGGAAGGAAACCATGGTGAAGCACTTCATTCATACCTTGGTGCTGTGGAGGGCGAGTGTGTATGTGAGACATTGCCCTCTAGAGGGCTGAAAGATAGGATACAGGACTTGCTGCTGCTACAACCATCAGCTAAACAAGTGTCATTCTCTCTCTCCCTCTTCTCCTGACCCCCCATTAGTTCTGAGTCCTGTGTAAATGGAACTGAAGGAGCAGAATTCTAGTCCTAGCTCTGTTGCGAGATTTATAGATGGACTGACTGCAGCACATCGGTTTGTTCCAGCAGTCGATGAGAGCAACCTTCTCCATAATGAGCCCATTCCCCTGCAAGTACAGGACATAGTTCCCAGTGGAGGTCTTATTGGACAGCATTAAATACATTTGCATTAGCCAAATGTGTCTTCATCCACCCAAGCCTGTGTATGCTACCCAAAGCAAGTGATTAAAAATAGATCGAGTATTGTATTCACTGGTTAAAAATCTTTAACCTGTGCCCTATTTCAGATCATAAGATGAAATGTGTTGCTCGTTGAGACATTACTCTGTCTGTTTTAAATAAGTCCAGTTTTAAGCTCTCTAAGTGCATAGGATTTAAAAAATATGGAGCTCTTGAAATGATTGCACTTAATTCTCAGTAAGATTCAAGCTGTGTTTGATCTCGCGTGTGGTTGGTTTTGGGGCATAGTATTTTGCCACAATTAGGAAAATGAAGTTTCTGGAGAACCTCTGTTCCTGGGTTGGTGGAATCTGGTGGAGATGATTTGTGTTTCCAGAGGCAGCTGTTTGCAGATGAATTAATTCTGCAGCCCGTCCGTGACAGAGAACTGTGTGGTATACTCCTTCTCCTACCCAGTAAAAGGTAAAAACTTCATAGGTCCAAACTCCTGCAAGGACACAATGTTGCAACTCTAGGCTGGTAAGGGCACCTCCTTTAAAAGGAACACTTGAATTGTGATAGTTACACTAGTACTGAAGTCAAGGGATAGCTTTCCACCTCGCATGTACTTCACACCATTTTAAAAAAAACTAGTTAAGGACCTTTGAGCATGGTTATTGTACGCACTTGCCTCACTGGAAAATTTACAAGTGAGTTGATCAAAAGTTGGTAGAAATTCCAGAAAATATTAGCTTAAGGTGGCAACTGTTGCTTAGGCAGTTCAAGCCCATGAAATATGGGTTAAGAGGAGATGCACTTTTATTCTAATTATGAAATTCCTGTTACAAGAAGTGATACTTTTTACAGTTCTTAATATTGTATAACTGCCAGCCCCCTGTGACTTAAGGGATATTATTCACATGGGGAACTGAATCAGAGAAATTGGGTGACTAGGCCAAGGCTGCACAGGAAGTCTGTAGCAGAGCTAGAGTTAAACTTAGACATTTGGGGTCCCACTCTAGTGCCTTAACCACCCTCTATTCCATCTGATGCTGACATTTCCTATGAGGCTGTGATACTTGGTTGAAAAAACAGCATTCCCTATTGAAGCAGAAAATGTTATACTCAAATTTGCAATGACAACAGTAATAACAAGTTCTTGTTATAGATCTAATTGTATGTAGGTGATGGCTGTTTGAGTGACTTTGGCTATTGCAAGACTGTTTTTAAGATTTAATTATCCTAACTACACTGAGTTTTGCACTGGTACAACAATGGACTTTGAAAATGAACACTGGATTTAAGAAAAATTAAGCTAACTCTTGAGATTTCTGAAGTGTATAAAAGTAAGTTTGCAAAAGTATTTAAAATTATTCATTCCTGGGTATATATACAAACAGAGAAGAAATACACATTCCAAGTTCAAGCTTTTGGTCTAGAAAAGCGTAGCTAGAAAGCAATGTTCTGTATTCAGCAACAATAACAAAATGCTTTGTGTAAAAGCTCAAGCGTGGGTTCAGGTTTTTGATGAACCGTGTTTAACTTTGTTAGTGTTTTGTGTGCAGACTTTGTGAGAATTCCTATCTCTAAAGTCCTATGTAAAGGATGGTGCACAGTTTGTACACCACTTTAACCCTTAATATTTTTTCTGGGGGGGGGGAGGGAGAGAGGGGGAAGAATAGGATTAGAGAAACTCTCAGGCAAGTTTAACCCTACTAAATTACCAGCACTGTTCAGAATGTCTGTGCAGTGTTCCAGTGCTCTAATTATTTTTCACACTCATGGGAGCCTCTGCTATCATCCCTGTAGTACTCTGTTGAAAATCCATTCTCTGAGGGATTGCAATGGTTATGCATAAACTTGTGCCTATAGAAAAAGGTTTAAATTCATAGTCTACTTGCACAGCGCCTAGCACAATAGGGCCCTGATCTGGTTAGCCTTTGCACCACCACAATATAAATGTTGAATAGTAACTTTTAAATGTTGCTACCTGTGTTAATAATAACTTAACATTATTAAAACAGAGTTTTAAACATTTTAGTCTTATTTTTGGCTTATTACTAGTCTGATTTCACTGAGCCTTGATGACTCAACAGAATCATTTAACTTATGCCCATTTTTGTTTTCTGGTTCTTACATTGTTAACTTGTAGGCTGCAGATGCAGTGGGAAGGATACTATTCCTTCAGAAAAAAACTCTTTTAGAGAGGGGGTCATTTGTAAAATAAAATAAATATGTAATATTTAAGTTTTTGGAGTCAACATTGGCAGAGTGTCCCTCTTAAAATTCTGCGTATACATCCAGCATTGCAAAAATTAGCACAAATGCACTTCTGTGTTCTGCTGTCCATTAATCAAGAATCTATACAGCATCCTTTCACCCAATCAATTGAAGAAAAGGCTGCCAACAATCATTTGGCATTTTCCTGGCCACTTTTGCGCCTCAAGGCAGCCTCACTCTTTTATTCCCTAGCCTACAACTTCGCAGCTGGCAAATTAGGTTTTCCCACAGCACTGTTAAATGTCCCTGGACACCAATAACAAGGAAGTGTTCCCAACAAAGCTAATGAACAAGAAGGAGGCTAGGGAGGGGTTTCTGGATTATCAAGGAGAAATTTTAAGGTGTGGTGTTTTTCAATTAAAAACAAAACCAAAAAATTCTGTTTTGTTTTCTTTAATAGAAGTTGGTGTCTTGGCAAAGCAGTATTTAGAGCGAGGCCTTTTGGTACCGGATCATGTCATCACCAGTGTCATGATGATGGAGCTGGAGAAAAAGCAGTCTCAGCATTGGCTACTTGATGGTAAGTAAGCTGATGTGCATGATTTTGGTATCCTGGGTGCAATAATCTTGTATCCCTCTGCTCTGGTAGCTCGTTGTGGATTGAAAATCCCAGTCCGCTTCAACCTCCTTGAAGCCTATATCTTTGAATAAGACATTACTTTACCAGGAACGATTTCACAGGAAAAGAAATAAAACCAAGCACAGCTTTTCAATATTTTTAGCAGCTAGGGAGGGGTGAAGGAGAAAGCAAAAACACTTCGGAGCGCTTTTAAGGACAGAGCTGTTCAGAGCTGGTCTCCTCTTAAAGACTCATGCTTCCGAAAATGAAACTCAGATCCTACTTGCAAGAGATCACAGGTACTGAGGAAAGATTTTGTTAATTTAAACAAGAGGTCAGAAGCTCCACTCAACATACTGTCACTCTAATGGAAGGGGTTTTACATCACCATCATGGTAGTCGTACAGCATGGAACGGTGCCTAGTATAATGCGCATGGGGCTCTCCAGACCTCGTACTCCCCGGCGCGTACTTCAGGAGGTGAGGGCCGCTTTGCCGCCCGCTGCTCGGGTCTATCTCGACCGGGTCCTGCGAGAGGGCATGCCCTGCCCACCTTCCACTCCGAGCCCTCCAGACTTTTTCATCGGGCCCCTGCCCCGTGGACCCAACCGCCCCGCCCCTTCGCCATGAGCCGGCTGCACGATCTGCAGCCGGTCCGTTTCCAGATCGCGCCAAGGAAACATCTATACACGCTCGTGCTCCATACCCTTCATGTCCTCACCCTCGTGTCCTGCCCCGACACGAAGTGGCGGACCTCCTGCCACCTCTGGAGGGTGAGGAGCCCCAGTGGGCCAGCCTTTACTCTACCCTGATCCTGAGGCCCGCCGGGGACATGAGTTGGCGGCTCCTTCACGGGGCTGTGAGCACTGGCGTGTACTTGGCGCAGTTTACCCCTATCCCAGACACCTGCCCCTTCTGCGGCGTGAGGGAGACCCTGGCACATGTTTACCTGGAGTGCGCCAGGCTGCAGCCCCTATTCCGGCTCCTCACGGATATTTTGTTAAGATTTTGGTTGCACTTTTCCCCTCACCTTTTTATTTATGCACTCCCTATCCGTTGCCCCACAAAGTCACGGGACCTCCTGGTCAACCTCCTCCTGGCCCTGGCGAAAACAACCATCTATAAAACCAGGATGAGGAGGTTGGCCGATGGAGTCTCCTGTGACTGTGGGGCCTATTTCCGATCCTCCATCCGTTCACGTATCCGGACAGACTTCCTCTGGGCGACGTCCACTGACTCCCTTGACGCCTTCGAGGAGCAGTGGGCGCTGTCCGGGGTTCTCTGCTCGATGTCCCCGTCTGGTTCACTTCGTTTGTCCCTTTGACCGCACTCCTGTCTCTGTTCTTTCATTAGTTGTCCCCTGTAATTTTTTGGTCTCCAGGTCCTGTGGACCCCCCGCCCCTTAGGCTGGGGGGTGGGGGGATCCCAATAGGATAATGCGTCGTAGAGCGAACTGCTACCGAGGATGTCTGCAGTCACCATTCGCCCTACTGCTTCCTCCTCCCCTGTGGGTTCTTCGTATCCTTAACAGTCAGGTCTCTGTAGCCCAGTATCAGCAGTTTTCAGACTATGGGCTATGGCCACCAGAAATTCTGTGAACCTTGAGAGGCTCTGTGTCACAGTTCTCTTAGCTCAAGGGGAGAGAGAAGTCACTGCTGGTGACCCTCTGTGCAGAGGAAGGGGGTAGAGGTGAAGGGAAGATGTACAAGCCCCTAGCTTGTTCCCCCTCCTTTCCACTCCTGTGAGGAGCAGTGCACATATGTCTGGCCAGTCTCCCCTGGGAAGGTATGTCAGAATCCTTGACTTACACCAGCTTTATGCAGCAGACAAACTCTCTCACACTGCCGTTCCAAATCATGACATGAAGCAACTGGTGCATGGGAGTGACTGGACACAAGCCAAGATAAATCACTTCTTGTTTCTTGTTCAGAGACATGTGAAGTATCAACCATGCATCGTGTATGCTAATCAGAAGCCTTAAAAACACTTTGAACATAATTAGCTTTGTTTTTTTATAGCCATCTTGGTTGTGAAGATGAATTTTTGTTCCTGCAAATAATTGAGCCCCCAATTTTACATCTAGAATCAATTGTGGGAGCACTCAAGTAGTGGGATGTCTAAATGCGACAAAATTGGAGCCCAGATAGAGGCCGTTTGTAAATATCAGTCCTGAAATATGAATTGTTTTATCAGAGTAAGTGTAGTTTTAAAATCTGTGATGCCCCTAGTCTCCACTGTTGCTTGCATTTAGTCTTTCATATGTTGCACTAAATATTTGATTTTACTTACTAGTAGAGCAGTGGTCTTGCGTTTAAGTGAATGTGAGGGGGTAAAATGAACATTTTTTGCAAAAGTTCCATTTCTTTCAATGAAACTTAGAAGAAACATTTCTGAGCATCTCTAATTAACTTGAAGGTAAAAACTGACTAATGGAGAAGCATTCAGACACCATGGTAATGAACACAATATAAGCAACCACTTGTTCATTTACATTCTAATTAGCTGTTTGTTTATAAATGCATACGCTGGAGATTAGGACCCACACTAGAACTGAACTCTGTTCAGAGCATTCCCTAGAGAGGTGACCTTTTCGGGTGGGCATAATCATTCAAACCCTCTGGTAGTTCCTTAATCTGGGAATCCCAGAATTTGGCCATCATTAAACTAGAACTCAGACCTACGCCTCATTAATACAAGGGTTTATCATTTCTGTACTGAAATGTTGCTGTTCATGGAAAAGCAAATAACGTGTTGCCAGAACTCTTTGGGTTTTGATGCGTTCCTGTCTCTCCAAATAAAGCAACCAGTGTTGGCCCGTGTTGCCATGAAGTGACTGGAATGGTTTGTGGTACTTGTGTAAATGATCATCTTGTTTCCTCATGAAGGACGCCAACGCTCTGAACTGCAGGCTCTTGTTTCTCTTGCAGTGGCTTTGATTGACACCTAGAGAATTTAAGGACCCAGTCAAGGCTGCCGTACAACCATAAATTTAACTTTTCAAAATGCGTATTTCTGAGTCTCTTCTAGCTGCCTTTGGTGTCTTTCCTCTGCTGCTACCTTGTCTCTGCTGCTTCCCTTTCTTGTGCTCCTTCTCTGCTTGCATTAGCTGCACCACAGAGAGATTGACTTCAATCTCGAGTTCTTGTGCTGATGCTCCTGGCACTGAAATCCTGCTGTGTTGCTGGTGCAAACAAGTGACTGGAGGACAGATATGAGCGTGATCAAATCAATAAGAATACCTGGATGGCTAGATCAAGCAACGCTGCTGCAAGTGGAGTTGCAAAACTGTCCTATTGCCAGGTCCAGGCAGGAAAGAATGGGGGATGTATGTCTCAGGTATCCCATGTTGTTTCTGGCCTGGGGGATGCTAGAAAGTCTTGAGGCCCCTTAACAAAATCCCTATGTTCCCATTCTCTCCTTCTTCCTTTTCTCTGCTTTCTACATTTGTTGCTTTTTCACTTCCTCCGTTAAAACAAACACACACACACACGCACACCTGTGTGTCACCCACTTGCACAAGTCAGAAAAGAGAGCATTTAAAAAGTCCACTGTTCCCCTGGAGGGAGTAAATACGTTGATAAGTGAACAGGTCTTCCTGGGGTTTTAACTACCAATATAGCTTTCCAGGGAAGTGGGGACCAAGATCAGTCATGCCATTGGTATGAGTATTGTGCTCACAAGGAGACTCCTCCTGAATGATGAAGTTCAGGCAGTAAGCTTTACGAAGACTGCAGTACACTGTGCAGCATATAGCTAACCTGTGGAACCCCTCGCCACAGGAACTAGTGGGGGCAAAATAATGGGAAGAATTAAAGGGCTTAAACATATACATGAATTAATATAACTGAGGCAGCTCAGCCTATGACATCACAAAAGCCTTCAAGCAGCAGGGCTGAGATCCTTGCTTCCCTCCCTTTCGTGCCTGTCCTTGGCACAAGTGCATTCTGGGGAGTGGACTCTTCTTGCCCTGTTGCATAAGGTCACTGTACTCTAGGTAATCTGTCGTACTGGTGTTCTAGAGTCGTCGCAGCTCCTGGCTTTAAATACAGGTGTAGAGAGTAAGGGTGTGCACACACTATTTATTTCGGTGTAGCCTAGGGTACTTCTGGGCTCCTGACTTTCACCACTTTGCCACAATGCAATGTTTTGGCTTCCCTAGTCTGTGCTGTTGTGAGGGACCAAACAGCTGACTTGACTGTTAGGCTTAGGATGACCAGACAGCAAATGTGAAAAATCAGGACAGGGGGTTGGGGGTAATAGGAGCCTATATAAGAAAAAGATCCAAAAATTGGGACTGTCCCTATAAAATTGGGACATCTGGTCACCCTAGTTAGGCTCAAAATGCCATCCTGGAGGAAATCACAAAACCAGACTTTCTTTTGGACTGTCTTCATTGGTTCTGATGCTGCAAAACAGCCCTTAAGGTCAGAATGACCTTGGCCGTGGGATTTAACATACCCAGTCCCTGTCTCTCTGCCTTCCACAAAAAGAAAGGCGCTAGTGATGAAAATGTGCTGTATAAAGCAGAAAAAATAGCTGGCGTTGGAGCAGGTGCCGGGAGCCGTTCTCCAAAGTGAATTGTAGTAAAGGTGCACTATTTTGTGTGTGTTTATTCAATAAAAACTGACTGGAGTAAATGTCACTCTGTACCTGGAGAATACAAGCTCCAGCATGACATGTAGCTGTGCAAATTTGTTGCAGATCTGAGGTGCCCAGGGAGATAGATATTTATAATCGGTTTTTATTGGAGCATATCATTGCTGCTGGGTGGTAGGAGTAGCAGGCTTTAGCATTCCCTCTGGCTGGGAGGGATAGCGCTAGAGAATTCCCTCTGAGCTTGAGCAGGGAGGGATACAGAGTATTCCTTTGGGTTACCGGCAGAGATGCAAGATGAGGAGCAGCTGACTCCTTGTACATGTGGGAAGGCTTCTAGATGTGATGCATCCAGGTTCGGGTGTCAATGGCTGACCTCTCTGTAAATGTTGGGAGTAGTGGGGGGTTATAATCTCAAATCATGCAGTGCTTGGTATCTGCTGGAGCCACAGTACATAACTGTTTTGGGGGTTTTTTGGAGGTACTTAGACTCTTGCTGTGCCATGAGGCAGTGAGTGTCTGTGGTGGTACTGAGCTTGGAGAAAACAATAAGAAATTTATCCCTCTGTGAGCAGGTGTGTGGAAGCCTGGCCTGGAATGACTGGGCATATTGACACCAACGTTGGAGGTAATTTTGCATTATACGCAGTTTGCCCTCGCTAGATACCATTATACTGGACACTTGATTATTCTAAGCAAAATATGGCACCCCACACTGCTCATCCTAAACTGCTTGAAAAGCCCCATCTGCCCTTCAGAAATGTTTTCTCGCTGTTGGTGTCTGATATCACAAAGGAGGGGGCAAGGTATCTTTTGTAAGAATATGGGATGGGAGTAGGGATTTCAGGGTGTTGGTGATGGCTGTAGAAACCATCTCACTACAGTATCCTCTACACCCTTTGTGCAAAACTAAGCATCATTTTAAACACTTGATTAAGCCCTGAAGTATGGGATCAGACACTGTGCATGCAACAAAGTGGGCTGTCTAAGGCATGGAGTGTAAATTCTTGTGTTTGGGTTAGTTTGTTTTAAGTGTACATCTATTCAAAGCCTCGGATACTTATTGCTTTTGCTGTAACAGAGGACTGGTGGTTTTTCAACACCAGCGCTGATATTGTGAAACTGTTCTTCACGATCCAATAAATATTAGTGTCCTTTGTTAGTTCATTTGGCATTTTTTTTTCTCTCTCTCTCTCTCTTCCCCTCCACCCCCCATTCAGGTTTTCCTAGGACACTGGTGCAAGCTGAAGCACTTGACAGAATCTGTGAACTGGATCTAGTGATCAATTTAAATATCCCATTCGAGACGCTAAAAGATCGTCTAAGCGCTCGTTGGATTCATCCAGCTAGTGGAAGAGTGTATAATATGGAGTTCAACCCACCTCAAGTACATGTAAGAGAATTTACCACATTAAAGACTAATTTTAACTGGAGAAAATTTAAATCTACTTCTAGATCAGTGAAGATGTCTCCACTCAAGAATGGCTTATTAGTCTTTTTAAAAATATTAGGGGGAGAAATCCTGTTGTACTCTAATAAGTACTGAATGCATGGGAGTTGAATTCTTCTTGCTAGATAAGTTTTAGAAAACTAGTTAAGTATTTCATGCTTGGGGGCCTTAAGAGGACAGCTGAAGATTGTGTGCAAGGCTGTTTCCAATCAGACAAGATTTATTTAGGAAAATAAGATTTATGTTAATCATGGTGTAAGAAAATGTCCTACTATAATTACTGTGATCCAGAATACCACAGTGTTTTATTGTGCAGTCACGGCACAAATGATTATCCTGGGAGTTATGCAAGCTAGCACACAGATGCCATTGTTATCAAGGGAAAATACAAGGTGTTTTACAGTAACTGGTACGAATGTCATAGATCAATGTTAATTATCCCTTTGCCTCAGATTTTTATCTACTATATATATTGTAGTAAGTAAAGTGTCTTTCAGTGATATCATCTTACATGAATGCAAGTTCTTTATAGCTGGCCAAATTCTATCCTCCGTTACACCCATGCAACCCCCATGGCTCACTGTGTGGCACTGGTTTAATCTGGCACAGTGTTCATGATGTATTGTTTGTCTTGTACACAGGGGATCGATGACATCACGGGTGAACCATTAATCCAACGGGAAGATGATAAACCTGATGCTGTTGCTGCTAGGCTAAGAAAATACAAAGATGCTGCAAAGCCAGTAATAGAATTATATAAGTGAGTTTGAACGCACACAAGTAATACGGACTGTGCCTGTAAAAATAAGTGCTAAGTTTTCATCTCCACAAGTCTGTTCTTGGCTTGCTCAGGGATATCTTGAGGTGGCCTCTCCCAAGTAAAATTGCGTATGTGTTAAGATTTTTGCCTGGCCGTAATCAGCAGCCATATGCTATACCTTTTGGGGCTGGATTCAGGGCCCCACTCGAGTGGCATATGGCAAGCGTAAAGAGCTGCAGTGGGCCAAAGAACTCTCCCAGGGCAGGAGCAGTGTAGGGGTAGTGGAAGAGGTGAGGCCGGGAGCAGAAATATCTGTTGTGCTCGCTGCTACGGGGATTCTGGGCTGCAGAGCAGCCCTGGTGAAGCTGCCTTAAATTAGAACACACCCCAGGGCTGCTGTACCTTATGCCAAGGCCTGTTTCAAGCCCTACAGTAGCCCAGACCTCAGGCAGTGAGATGTGATTCCTTTGCCTTTCTTTCTCCTCTGCTGCCACTGGTTAGCTAGATTCTGTGCTCTCTCCTCTTTCTTTTCAGCCCAAAGCAGAGCCTTCCTTGGGTTCAGCTCAGGGGATGAGGCTAATTTTGCTGTTAAATTTAATTATAGGGGGATTCACCATTTCTCTGTTATGCTTAATCTGCTGCGTAAGGACAGTTGACTCTTTTAAGTGTACATAGTGTTGTCTTTAGAAAGTGCAGTGTAAATGATAAAGAATACAAATTATTACGCATGTGCCTCTAAGAGAATAGAATTGTATGTGTGGTTTTTAATCTAGATTTTTTTTTTTAAAGGAGCTTTTTGTCTAGCTTCCCCCCCCCCCCCTTTTTTTTTTTTTTTAATCACCTCAGCTGTCAGCTTTAGATTGTGCGGGTGGAATCGCATGTTTGAAATAGCCGTGTATCTGTAAGCAGATGTTTATGAGAGGAATTGTGATCTATTGATTGGAGCACAGAGATGGAGTCATCTGTAAAATGGAAAGATCCCCACCTGTCTCTTAAGGATGCTGTGTGTTTGATTGAAGCTGGAAGATTTTAAAATTAACATTTCTGATTCTTTTAACTTCTTTAGGTAGAGCCTCTCAAAGCACTGGACAGTGAGAAAGAGAAAAGCTTAGAGACACAACAAAACAAAACCTGTGCATAAAAGTGTAGCAGAAAATCAGTTTTAAGACTCCAGATAAATGGAGGTTAGTTACTTACTGGCAGCATGTTCCAGGCACAAAGACCACAACAGCTTTCTTTAAGAGTTAAAACAGACTCATGAATTATTTGTATTGTTGTAGTGCCTCGGAGCCCCAGTCATGGGCCAGGAGGACGCCTTTGTGCTAGGTGCTGTACAAACACAACAAAGATGGTCTCTTGTCCCAAGGAGCTTACAATCTAAGTATAAGACGAGAAACAACAGATGGGTATGGTGTCAGCATGCTAGGCAGTGTTCTCAGCACACCAGCTGCCTTCAAATGCAGTTTTATCTCGTGAACAACAGGACTCTCTCAACCCTCCATATTTATATGTGCACTAGCAAACCAGATATTGGTGTACAGCGTACTAAAAAAAGTCTCTCAAGAAGTTTGAAAGAACTTACCCCACTAAAATTTTGAATGTGACTCACCAGGTACAGCTTCCTTCCCTGTAATTTTTTTCATTTTATTGTTCTGTACCAGTAAACATTTGGAGCCTGATGTAATAGGGCTAATCACACGAGTCAGATTATTCACATGCTTAAATATTTGTAGGACTGGCTCTTAAGAGAATGTGTTCATGTTCTTGCCTATGCTGTGATTATTTTGGGGCATGTTTTGTTGTAATAGCCGTGCCTTGCTTTCAGCTCTGTGCTAACGATCTAGTGATTGAGACTGAACATTTTAAAGCAATGCAGCATTCAGTAACATTTTAAAAGTTGAAATAGTCATATGGAATGAAAGGGACATGAAATACAAGGGACTGAGGCCCTAAGTCATCCAGGACCTTAAGTGTGTGAGTAGTCCCATTGAAGCTTGTAAAACACGTAAAGTTAAGCCCATGCGTTGATAAGTTTGAGGCTAAGGCTTTTACCTTGCAGTTGTTCTTCTGATGACACATCCATTGTAATGTGCTTGGAGATCTACTGTAATGAGCAAAGCTGCACTGCAGAGGGACAGACTGGATAAGTCTCTTGTATATAAAATGTAGTACACTCCTGTCCAAGATCCTAGGTACATCCTTGGGCAGGTAGCCCAAACTGCCGCCCTTCCCGCTGCAGCCACCCTGCAATTTGTAGCACATGTACATCTACCTGAGTTGGGAATTACACCTCCCAGCTGCAATGTAGACATACCCTAAGTAGTGAAGAATCAATGAGTAGATTAGATGAACATTAAGCATAATTGGCTTTTTGTTTCTACTGTAAATTACACCGCGTTTTGCAAAAATTTGACCCGAAACTTGACCTGCAATCCAGAATGGTTATTCGAGAGTTTAGGCTACATTCATTTTCGTTGGTTATGCTCCTTTGCATGTGAAGGCAAGGGATCATAGACACTGCATAGTCCTAATGTGTTCCAGAATTTTCAATCCATTATACTGATTTCTAATCTTAATTATATTTTTCAGGAGCAGAGGTGTCCTACACGCATTTTCTGGGACAGAGACCAACAAAATCTGGCCTTATGTTTACACTCTGGTTTCCAGCAAGATCCGGCCTGTCAATTCCAAAGAAGCTGATTAACCATCTTATGTAGAGGATCAAGAATTTAATATGGTTGTTCATTTTGTTTCTCTGTGCTGTATTGGTGCTATGCCCAGTTAGAGGATAGTACAATGTCTAGAACAACTTCTTGGGTTTACTGGAGTTTACAGTTCTGGAAATGCAGTTACAGCCAGCGTCAGGGTGGAAAAGAACTCTTTCTGTAAAAGGTGAAGTCTGCTGGAATAAATTTTAGTTTTCATGCTATAAAGTATTGCTGATGTGATCTGGGAACCCTAATCAATGATGCAGACTTAGATATACTCTTTGTCAAAAGCGACAAAGAGTCCCGTGGCACCTTATAGACTAACAGACGTATTGGAGCACAAGCTTTCGTGGGTGAATACCCACTTCGTCAGATTCTCAAACTTCACATGCGTCTGACGAAGTGGGTATTCACCCACGAAAGCTTATGCTCCAATACGTCTGTTAGTCTATAAGGTGCCACGGGACTCTTTGTCGATTTTACAGATCCAGACTAACACGGCTACCCCTCTGATACCCTTTGTCAAGTCTCTCTAACCTGTCACGGTTCCCTCCAACCTACTCCCAAATCCATGTACATATGCAACGTGCTGCTCCATTGCTCCACCACACCCTTTTCCTTGGGATAACTCTACATGGCAACTTTTTTATTTTCTCTAAGAAATAAAAACCCTAAATGCAGACTTTGACCCCATGGGGAATCAGTGAGTAACGTGGAAAATATTTACACTGAAAAGCTCAAATGTGAAGACAACATTTCCAGTATTAATAAACATAGAAGAAAAAAAAATCCTGGGGGTTAAATATATACTTGTGCTGTCCTCCAAAAAAAAATTGAAAAAAAATGCTGCTATACGATCTAATTTTCGCTAAGTGGTATGATATATGCCAACCAATAGACCAGGAAACTGAGTAGGCCTAAGTTTGTCCATGAGAAATGAGTTGCACTAGTTTGTGCTTTGGTTGTTTATAACTTTAACACTACAAGATATGGGCATAGCATATTAGTTTGTCCCAAAGATTTATTCTAATGTCTCTTTTTTTTGGGGGGGAGGGGGGGGTAATTTTCTCTGGAAAAAGTTCATTGTATCTATTCTGCCTTATAACTGAGGTTCTTTCTTTTCTCAGTATACAGGGGCTATTCTGGGGGGAAATACCCTTAGCAGGGGATTACTTTTTCATATAATAATGGAACACTTTAGGGTCTGGTCCTTCAGGTCTTACACAGACACAATTCTCATTGACATCTGTGAGAGTTATGCACGTGTGTTGGATGGCAAGAGTGGCAACCAATTGGTGGTATTTAAGCACTTTGTGAATCAAAAGCAAATTGTTTGTTCTTGTACATTCCTTGATAGGCAAAACTGACTCTGTTACTTTCTGTACGCATTGTTGTTGTAACTGTGTTGGTCTCAGGAGATTAGAGGGACAAGGTGGGTGAGGTAATACCTTTTATTGAAAGTTGATCCACTAAAAGATAATGCTTCATCCGCCACCATGTCTCTGTTACTTTATGCTCAGTCTAGTCTTGTGCTTGAGGTTATGTACAGTTAAGCATGCAGCTAATCTAAAAACACTGCCCAGCTTCTTGCCAGAAACCTTTCCAAGCACTGAATAAAAACACTGCAGTTTTCTGGAGGCGTCTCGATTTTAATATAGGCTTTTTTCTCTGTTCAGATTTTTAGTTTCTGGTTACAGCTAATGGAAGGGGAAAGCTTTACTGTATATTTTTTTTTTTTTTTTTGGTCCTCTGTAGACATTCATTTCCAGTTTACAGCTACAGCTGCAGTGATCTGAAACACTTTGAACTACTAGTGATTCTTTTTTTTAATTTGTGGGGGGAAAATATAAGTGTTCCTGGATTGACAATATTACATGTGCATGAATTGTTGTGAACAAACACCTTTAAGGTGTATGAAATCTCTTCCTCAGTTTCCTTTGTTCCTATTTTCATGTGTTTGAGTCATGAAGCTAGGTGTAGTGGTGGCTTTTCTAAACTGGAATTCCTGTAAATTTGTTTGACTTGATCTTGAATACTTACAGTACCTAATTAACAGAGGGTGTGATTTACCTCGTAAGGCCATGTCTCCTCAAGTTGCCTTATTTTATAAGCTATTTAAGAAAATCCAAGATGTGTATTTTTGAGAAATAAGAAGCTGAATTTTACAGAATAGCCTTTAGAGAACTCTTTACCAAGCTGTTTCAGTCGCATAGCTTGCTACAGTCCACATTATTATCAGTAACCAACTAGAAGAGCTACCTCCATATTACAACAGACCAGTGGTTTTCAAACTTTTTTTTTTTTTTCCTGCAGACCATTTGAAAATTGCTGAGGGTCTCGGCGGACCACTTAATGATCTTTCCAAATGTTTTGTACTGTTAGCTAACTATTGTAAAGCGCTTTGGATAAAAGCGCTATATAAAAAAAAACCTTAATAATAATTTAACGTTTTTTATTCTACAAATAAAAGCACACAACTCCTATTTTAATATCAGTAGTCTTACCTTTCTAATGTGATGGATGTGCCCTCTCTCACCTGCTGTGGCAGCCCCCGAGCTGGGGCTGGGAAGGAGGGCCGTCTCTCCCTGGCAGCCACAGCCCTGGAGCTGGGGAAAGTTGCCTCTTTCTCTGGCCACCGCAGCCCTAAATCCCCCTCCCCACTGCCCCCTCTTCTCACCCCACTGCCCCCTCCCACCTACCCCCTATTCCCCCCAAGGCCACCACCTCACCTTTCATGTGCGTCCTCTCCAGGGTCCAGGCACCTAATTAGTGAAGCCATGCCTGCGTGGCTCCGCTAATTAGGTGCGTGGCCCTTCATTTTCTCATGTGCGGCCGCCAAGGTGCACACCATAGAGGGAACTATCCACGGACCACCTGAATGGAGCTCGTGGGCCACTGGTGGTCCACGGGCCACCACTGTTTGAGAACCTCTGCAATAGACAATTTGATTAATCACAACAGTTAACAAGCAGGGCAAGCGTCTGCTGCTGAAATGTCATAGTTCCTGCTTTTTGCTCTTGAAAATACACTCCTGAAGAGTGGCTATAAATCTGTAGGGGGAGGATTCTGAGGTGGAACTTACTTTGGCTTTCTGAGGCCTGGGGAGATTTGTTTGAGTAGAACATTTTTTTTATTTTAAAGCACCGAAAGAATTGTCATCCTACTGCTTTTCCCAGCCAGGAAGATGCTAATGTTTGTCTTGGCATTCTTTTGGGATGGGAAGACAGTGGGTTATTGGTATGTTTGTACCCTCCCTTCTTTCATACCACTCACATTACATTGGCCCAGTATTGCACTAGATTTCCACCAGCCTTATTCTGGATTCCATTTTCTTCCCTATAAATCGTGGCCCCCTCCTGCTCCTGGCAGTAGAAGGCACACTCTGGTAGTCCCAGAGTATTGCAACCAGTTGGCCATTGTCATCACTAGCCCATCAGACAGGCAGGCATCCTGTGACCCATTTGCGTCTTAGCCATGATGAGACTGAGCAGTATTGCACAGTACGATCTCTCACTAAGGACCGTGACTGTTGCATTCACAGTAGTATAACTAGGAAGTTGGACCCTATTTTGATTACAGAACCACTGTGAAATGTGGTGAGGTCAGTGCCTCCCTAGCTGGAATGCATGGCTTTGGACTGGGATCAGACAGCTTTCTAAATGTCATTACTGTCCCTTTCTAAGTGAGACACAGCAGAATTGGTATTTGTACTGCTGTGGTATGAAAAGGCTGAGTGGAAAAACCCCAATGGCCTGAACCGATCTCTCCACTAGTGTATGGGGCAGGGTTTTGAGGTGCGTGGAGGGAACAACCTAGAGGACATGAAGAAGTGTGTGCTACCCCTCCTGGGAACCCATGTTGTGCACCAGGGTACATATCAATCCATAGGGTTTTGGGGGTAGGGCCAAGAATGGGAGGTGTAGCACCAGTTATGGATCTGCTGGGTTGGGAGGCCTGGTTCTCAGCTGCCTATCCATTCTCCCCTAGTTGCCGTCTACTGAGGGTAATTATATAAAGGAGGCACTGAGGTGTTCTAAGGCCTGCTCTCAATGGGAGACTTCCCACTGACTTGAATGGAGCAGAATTGAATTACAGCGCTAACAAGGTTCTCTCTTGTGGGAGGACAGGGAGCAGCCGCAGAGCATGTGGGAGATCTGTGCTAACTGTATGGATGGGGAGCTCCTAAAAGGGATCTACCATCCATCTAGTTAAAACATACTTGTAATGATTGGTCCTTTCCACTAGCAGGACTGTACTCTAAACAAAAGAAATGGCTTAAATTCATAATATATGTTAGCAACAAAAGGGGTTATTTGAAAGTAAAACTGCTGCTTGAAGAAACAAATGAGGCTCCTGGAAAACCTCTTCTTTCACAAAGGGGTTAGGTAAAGGGTATTTAAAAACATAGGGACAGTGGGAGGTGCTTGTGTGCACATCTCTGACCTTGAATGCTGGTGTGCTCCACTCACTGCACGGGACAGACCACTGCTGCATTTCTAGCCATCTGAGGAATCGCATATGCTGCAGTAGTCACTGTTTGTTGCCATGAGTGTCTGTTCTGTGGGATGAGGGTTGCCAGAAGGGAAGGCGCTAGGGCAGGAGTCTTCAGAGCACTCCCATTCCCACATGCTATTGAGAAGTGTGATGGAGGGAATGCCGAGTCTGGGAGATGTCTGGATGGAGCCCTTGGAAAGCAACTGCTGTACGGGGTGGCGAAGAGAATAAATGTGACACCTAACTAAAAATTCCTAATATCTAAAATATATGGGGTTAAATTTATCAAAGTTGCTAAACTGATGCAACTGTGGAGTAGGAGGAAAACACTTACTGGTGGAAAAATAAGTGTGTGGGAAGGGATGCATTTGAGAATATTTTCTGTTTGCCAATAGGTGTTAAACTCCTGCTGGAAATGCTGTGTAATCTCCATTTTAAGCAAGCATTCAAATCCAGGGTCTCATTTCCCTGCCTTTACCGTCCTGCCCTCCAGTGCCATTCAGGGAGATATATTTGAACACTGTCATTTGGGGCTTTCCTTTGTATCCATTATTTTTATTTGCTTTTTGTCTCTGTATTGAACACATTAAATGTTTTAAGCGTCTTCCTTGAGATCATTCTCCTTATCTTTATCCAAACCTACGAAAGAGCAAATGCTTCTGTTTCCATTGATTTTCAGGCTGTTGTATTTCATAAGACCAGAGGCTCTTTTGGGCATCCCATGCTGCATCTTAGGGAAATTCTTCTAGTTATGCAAGATGAATGGCTTAGAACAACATTTGGACGTGCTAGAGCCACAACAATTCCTAGATGGATGTAGACCTGCACATTTGAGCAGTAGCTAGAACACCTTTCACTTTATTATGCCTCTCTCTCTGTCCATTCATAGCCTTAGCCTTTTTTACATGCATGTATAATATTTCATATTGGGCTTTCTAAACATTAATTAGTCCTCAGGCAGTGCATGCTACCCCTATTTTGCAGATGGAGTATGTGACTTGCCCGAGATCACTTGCTGACTCTGAGCGTGGGGCTGTAATCCTGTGCACAGTGCATTGGGCTGCGTGTGTGTAACATTCTGCTGAAGAAGTGACAAAACTACCTGTTGGAGACACGTCCATGCCCCGTTCCCACACAGTAGCTGCAAACGCCATTCTTGGTTGCCTTTCTTCTGCAACTGTTTTTAATTGTTAGGTTTCCCTTAAAGTTACCATATTTAGAAGATGATTGTTGCATGTCCAGGTTGTTTTGAATGAGAGAACGTTGTGCGTTAATCATAGGACTGGAAGGGACCTCAAGAGGTCATCTAGTCCAGTCCCCTGCACTCATGGCAGGACAAAGTATTATCTAGACCATTCCTGACAGGTGTTTGTCTGACCTGCTCTTAAAAATCTCCAATGATAGAGATTCCATAACCTCCCTAGGCAATTTATTCCAGTGCTTAACCACCCTGACAGGAAGATTTTCCTAATGTCCAACCTAAACCTCCCTTGCTGCAATTTAAGCCCATTGCTTCTTGTCCTATCCTCAGAGGTTAAGAAGAACAATTTTTCTCCCTCCTCCTTGTAACAACCTTTTATGTACTTCAAAACTGTTCTCACATCCCCTCTCAGTCTTTACTTAATGTTCTTAGATTTTAAATTCACTGTCTCCACTGCTGGCAGTTTTCAAATTTAGATTGGATGTTTTTCTTAAAAATATAATCTGGGAATTATTTGGGCTAAATTCTATAGCCTATGTTATACAGGAGGCCACACTAGATGATCACAATGGTCTCTTCTGACCTTGGACTCTGTGAATCTATGAAAATAGCAATCGCTATTCTTTGTGGCATCTACAAACTTTTTTAATGTCAATTTTTTAAAGAGGTGTAAATTCTTTACATCAATTCGACACCTGATCACCTTGGGGATAATACTATATTTACATACCACAGCAGGGCATTGGTGGCTCGACATAAAGCACTGTATAAGTATGAAGTGTTGTTTATTTCAAAGAGTTGGCACTCACAGCATGTGCATTCCTCAGGGTTTAATGATGCTATGGATTGGAGTGGTAGCGATTGACTTCAGGAAGAATACTAACACTAATACACTACACATGGTTGCACTGTCATTTCAGCACTGGGTTTTTAATTTTGAGTTTGTAAGATGGCTGCCACACCTGTTCTTTAGTGCAAGCAGAATCCAGGAGACCCTGAATTGGGGTAGGAACCCCAAAACTCACTTGAAACTGGGTACAACCTGGCAATCTGTGTCAAATCCAACAATTTAGGATGATTCCGCTCATCCCAGAGTCCAGCTCTACCTTTTTAGTAGTCTATGCTGTGTGCAAAGGGGTGGGTGTGTGTGTGGGGGGGGGGGGGTTGGAGTGTACAGTTAAAGGGATGGAATGGATGGGTGTGTATTTAGCTTAGAACAGCTATGGGAGGGCTTGTTAGAGGTTTTAGGCCCTAAATAAATTGACTTTTTTTTAAGGAGAGGAAGGAACAGGTCTAGTTTTACAAGGCATGCACTAATTAAATATTGCTGTGCAAATTATCTACAGATACTTGTACTGTGTTCTTAAAGGATGGATCCAATCATTGCAGAGATAAACATCTTCAGTTTGAACTGCATACCATCCCACAGCACTTGAGTCACAGAACCTACCTAAGTTAGTTACACCTCTACCCTGATATAACGTGACCCGATATAACACGAATTCGGATATAACGCGGTAAAGCAGTGCTCCGGGGGGGGGCGGGTCTGCACACTCTGGCGGATCAAAGCAAGTTTGATATAACGTGGAAAGATTTTTTGGCTCCTGAGGACAGCGTTATATTGGGGTAGAGGTGTATTTTACTTCAGCTTTCTCCTACAGTCTGAATCTTCCTGTCAGAACACAACACAATTCCCCACTCCATCCCCTGACTTTGGTACTTTACTGTGAATCTTATGCTTTTTTTTTTTTTTTTAAATAAAGTGGTGACAGTTCTGTAATAAATCAAAGTCGGGAGGAGGAGGTTTCCTCTGTCTGTCCTCTCGCTTAGGGAACCGTTTGGTACTTGTATGTTTGCTGATGGCTGTAAATATAACCGCGGGTTTATTCTTGGATGGTCTCGTCCCTGGAGAATCACTACAGCTATATTGCCATTTGATATATGTAAATAAATGTTTTCCCCCTGCTTCTACCTGTTTTACGTGGTGTTTAATTTGTGGCAAGACCTGGCACTAAGATCACCCTCTTTGGTGAGCACCAGCTGTGTACTTGCTCCTGTGTGTGCAGAAGGAGACGGTCCCTGCCTCTGGGATCTTGCAATCTACGGCCTCTGTCCTGCAAACGTCTCTACATGGCACTTTTGATTTTTTATTTTCTGCTGGGGATTTAAGGAGCTTAGCTTTGCAGTTTGGAGACGCAAACACCTGGATCAGTGCAGAGATGTATTCATGCTTTTGGCAGGATGAGTTTACAGGGACTACTTTGGGAAGGTAATGCTGTCAGCAAAGGAAGAACTTGCTTTTTGGGTAACTCCTTCCTTTGCCCCTCTAATAGTAATGCATCCTTCTGCTCCTGGGGTTATTGTGTCTCTGGTTGCTTAATTATTTTTCCCAGTGAAGGAATTTGCATATAGTGTAATGTACATGAATGCAACTGAATCACATTAGGGAACTTTTTTGTGTAAATTGTCCAGAAATCCAGGTACATTTTTGTATCTCTGCAGAATGTAACAATTGAAAGAATAACAAAATTGATTACCCCCCATTTATCTTGAGCACCCCTCTCGCTACGTACGTGTGAAAGTTTGGGCCGGGCATCCTGGTGACTGAGTCCCTATCAAGACCCGTTTTAAAGCTTTTCAAACAGGAGTCTTCATTAATCAAGGAGACAAGAAATCAGTGTGTAGCAGTAAGAAGTCTAGCCACTTCTCCCCACGGCTCCCTGTCTCTGCTTTGTTCCTCCCCACACCATGCCTCCTAATTGGGTGGTCATCTGTCTGTGTGGTCCCCCACTGTACTGCCTCTCTGCTGTCTCTTGAACTCTCAGTGCGTCACTTTTAATGCAAGAGATGTTTGACGCATCATTGTGACTGCAAGAAGCCTGGAGGCATCTGCCCAACTGAAGTCTTTTATTGGCAAGACCTGGTTCCTCTTTTAGCTCCACTGGATGACCTTTGTGTCTCTTCCTGGAGTCAATGGGCAGTAGTTCCATTACTGAATGAACCAGGGCCACTCTGTCACGAAGACCACATAGCCACCATTACGACCATTCAACAGGTTCAATGCACTTGGAAGAGCAGTGATTGAAGAGATGTGAACAGATTTAGTTACTCTAGTCGCACAAGAAGGCATCTGTCATTGTAGTCTGATGCTGACCCACAACACTGGAAAGGACTTAGATCAAAAAAGGATCTGGAATTGCAGTGAGACTGTAGTGAAATCTGAATTTTAGTCAGTCCTGACGTCAGCTTGCTAAGCTTTAGAGCTCTCCCTTACATCATAAACCAAACAGCACACTAAGGGTTTTCTTTGCCTATTATAACAATTTATTTCTCCGCAAAGGCAAGTTTACACTGCAGTAACCAAATATGGGGTAATATGGAATTATAACAAAATGTTCCAGGAGTGGGAAGCAACATTTAATAAGATGATTGTATTTGTCCTAAGGAAAAGAACACTCCTTTCTGCTCAGCTGTTAGATACAACAGAGAGTGCACATTAGCTGAATCATCTGTTCCTAATAAGTTGCCTAACTACATATAAACCAACACCTGATAAACAGGAACTTTATTCTTATGATAAACTTTGCATTTACATCTAGCATTTTGTATCCAAGAATCTGAAAGCATTTCACAAACCTTTAATTAAATCTCTCAATTCCTGTGAAGGAGGGAAGTGTTCTTATCCCCATTTTACAAATGGGTAAATGGAGACGCATACTTATAAGTGACTTATCCAAGGCCCCAGAGTCTATTAGTGGCATGGGTGTGACCTGGAATCCTGTTTCCTAGTTCTAGGTTCTCTCCGCTAGACCATAAAACTGTCACTTGTCAAGATACCGTTTGTGATAATTGTGACAATTTACCTTAAGTCCACATAACTCTCTTGATACTAGGAAGCCAGTTGACTTGTTACTGTTTGTTAAAACTCTTGCTATGTGTATGAGTTGGGCTATTGTTTCATGTGGGGAGGCAATCAGTTTATAAGCCTCTTCCTTTCTCCCCAGTACCTCCTACTGGTAGGAAAGGGCTAAATTCTAGCACTACTGTACTTTTCAGTGTCATTACTAGAAAGTTACTGATGTTACCAATATTACAGTAAATGATTAGCACTTATTTTTCAGATAATCTACTGTTGAGAGTCGAGCACACCTGCTTCAAGATTCTCTTTCCATCACTTATTGGTGGAGGTTTTAACTGCTTTTATCTTTGGTAATCTACCATCAGGATGTCTGTCTTGGTGCTAATCTTGTACACTAGTTTCTGTTGTAAGAGGCTTCAGAGCCAATAGCCTGAACCTGATTCTTCCCTGCCACTTGTGTAAATCCCAGGGTAATACTTTACACAGTTGTAAATGATGACATAAGGCTCAGGCCAATGCAGAACCAGGCCCACTATGAGAAAATGATCTTGAACATGCCTTTGCCAGATCATATGCTATGAATGCTCCAAATGATTGTAGTCAGCGCTCAGCAGTCTTGAACAGGGGGAAGAACCTCCAACATTTGTAGCTTTTGGTTTCGCTTTCAGCCAATAATTCAAATATGACCTCTTTCCAAAGCCAGAAACTCTAAAGGGCTTGTATGGTGAGCAAAGAATGGCTATGCCAGGCACTTCCTAATAGATTAGATCACATTTCTTCAGTGCATGAAGGGGATCTAGGACTTTATTGATAACATCCATGGGGACAGGTTATTTTTCTATTAGAGTAGACAGAGTGAGCAAGAGCAGTGCATTGTTGGTTTTATGGATTTTTTTTTAATGGCGGTAGTAATATCCTCATATTGATATTTGATCTTGAGTTTAAAAAGCCTGTACAAAAGAAGAATTGGGTTACC
Source organism: Terrapene triunguis (assembly GCF_002925995.2). Taxonomy (NCBI): domain Eukaryota; kingdom Metazoa; phylum Chordata; order Testudines; family Emydidae; genus Terrapene; species Terrapene triunguis. The sequence continues at coordinate 38,035,245 of NW_020664562.1, read as the reverse complement.
AATTGTTTACTTTCCCATTTATTTGTGAATGCCCATTTCCTTACAGGAACAAACACTCACCCAAATGCTTTCTTCACCTATCCCCTTCAGCAAGGCTGTCTGTGCTCAACCAGTTCTCACTGGTGCAGTCATTAAATTCCAAGCCTGGATAGTACAAGTTCTGGGTTACATTTTTGCCTTATTAAAACCTGTCCCCCAATTCCTACCATGTTACCTCCCATTCCATTTAATGTATAAAACATGACCTGGATGTAGGGCTCTTCTCTGGCCAGCAGGCATTACCATAGAGCAGGAGTCGGCAACCTTTCAGAAGTGGTGTGCCGAGTCTTCATTTATTCACTCAGATTTAAGGTTTTGCGTGCCAGTAATACATTTTAAGGTTTTTAGAAGGTCTCTTTCTATAAGTATATAATATATAACTAAACTATTGTTGTATGTAAAGTAAATAAGGTTTTTAAAATGTTTAAGAAGCTTTATTTAAAATTAAATTAAAATGCAGAGCCCCCGGACCAGTGGCCAGGACCCGGACAGTGTGAGTGCCACCGAAAATCAGCTCGTGTGCCGCCTTCGGCACGCATGCCATAGGTTGCCTACCCCTGCCATAGAACATTTCACCAGAGGTCTGATTTTCAGAGGTGCTGACCATCCACATTCTCCATTGACATCAGTGGGAATTTCTGGTGCCTGGAACCTCTGAAATTCATCTGGGTGACCTTAATTTCAGAAGCAACAGCCTAATATTTCAACACGCATCTGCTCACTTCCTGGTGCTTAGCACTCTCATACTCACCAAGATTGCTTAAAGTAGTGTCTTTTGTTTGTTCAGTCAAACCAGATTTGTATGAATCCTTGCTGTTTGTGGAATACTGTGGTTCAGCTCCCCTCCCCTGTGAATTCCATGTGTACAACCAAGCTGCATGAAAAGCAAATATTTAGTAATTTAGCTTCACTGCTTGTATTCTACTTAGTTCATTGTTCCTTTTGGCTGTGATGTTTCTCAGAGCTGGGTCTTTAGGCCCCTCTAAAAGCCCATGAGCTTCTCAGATTTGGGAGAACTGGAGATGTAAAGGACATTCCAGTTACAAAGTATCTAGCCCATTTTCCTGTGCACATGTAAAGACATAAATTGAAAGGAAACTTCACTTTCATTTCTGCAGCTGGGAGCTGGAAGGCGTCTGATTAGCATAACATACTTTTATGTAAAAAATTAGTCAAATTTGGGATGTATCTAAGTGAGTCCTCTTTCAAAACCACTCTTAAATCCTTCTGTTATCCCTGTGCAAACTGGGATAAAGTTGCACAGAGAGAATTGTTTTGCAAATCTGTGCAAAATATTAAGGCCAACTGTGAATCAAATAAGCTAAAGAGGAGCTGGCCTGTTCTGTATTTGGACGGTATAACATCAACCATCTCCAGGACATTGTGGACTTAGCACCTGGAAAGATTGGGGTGGGTAGTGGGGGGACAATTTTCCAGGAAGGAAAGAGACAGGAGGAATCAGCAGAGTTCTACTTCCCCCCCCCCCAATTTGAGTTATGGTATGTTCCTCCAGGCTTCTGAAATGAAAATATTGTGAATAAAACACCTTTCTTAATCGCCATTGCTGTATTCAATGTTATGGAAACTGTGACTCGTCAAGCTTCAGTTCACCAGCCTGATTCATGAGGAAAGTGAGTCAGTATTTAACAGGAGATTTGGCAAAACAGGGAGATATGACTTGTGTCTGTAGTGCTCTGTCCAAAGTTTCACTGGGAACTGAGTACATTGTGTAGGAGCAAAGATGATCCTTGAAAACAAACAGAGAACAAGTTCATGCCATTTCTATCATTCTGGACTATTTGTTTAAGAACATGCCTGAAATTGTTCTTTATGTACATTGAAACCTGTAGTGGGCCTGAGTTAAACTTGATTTAACGGTGAAAAATAAGCATAGGAATTGCAAAGGTCACTGTTGTAGTATCTGATTCATCCTGGAGCATGAGATGCTTGGGTTTATTTTTATCAGAATATTCAAAGTGTCTAATACTTACAAGCAACCTCCTGTGTACAATGGCCTTTAGACGGGCGGGACAAGGAGGAGAGCTCTGTGAAGTTGGGCTGTTCCAGGAGGACAAACAACTATACAATTAAATCAACTTAGAGTCAAGTAACCTCTGGCTGGGCCTGAGAGCACTTCAGGGCCTCATTCTCAGACGTAACCTGAATGTATTAGCGTAGCGGCCTGGAGCAGACTGAGTAATGTACAGTAGGAAACATGCTTTGTGGCATCATTTCCCTGCCGCAGCCAACACCAGGATCCTTCACACTTTTCTTCTCTATGTCCCTCTCAGTCCTTTCCTCTTGCTACTCTCTCTGGTCTTGCCTACGCTAGATTATCGGGGGAAGTGTCCCAGGACTTCCTTACAGTCTGTGGGAGTATTAGTGAATAGAGGACACTGGTGGTGTTACCATGGTGTCATCTCCCCCTGTTCAGAGCAGGTCTAGATGACATGATGGTAAAAAAGGCAGTGCCCTATCCAGTCAAGTGCTCCCACCGGTGCTGGTGAGACTTCCCCTGCAAAAGACTAGTGTAGACGCACAACCTTCGTTTCCTTCACATGCACTCTCCGCTTCCCACCTTCAGTATGGCTGCCCTGTGCTTGGAACAAGCTCCCACTTCTCCAGCAAGTGCCCCTTCTTCTACATCCCACTCTATTGTTTGCAGTGTTGTTGTAGCTGTGTTGGTCCCAGGCTATGAGAGAGAGAAGGTAGGTGAGGTAATATCTTTTATTGGACCAATTTCTGTTGGTGAAGAGCCAACTTTTGAGTTTACACAGAACTGAAGAGGAGCTCTGTGAAAGCGTGTTTCTTTCGCCAGAAGAAGTTGGTCCAATAGAAGATATCTCACCTACCATATTGCTCTGTTGATAATCTTGGATTAAGCAAGCTCCTTAGGGCTGGGAGTGTGATTCACTAAATTTGTAATTATTTATGGCCTCAGGCACACATGGGGGCAGATTTTCAGCTGCTCAGTACTCACAGTTGGGCCAGATTTTCAAAAGAACTTAGCACCCACAAGCTCCCACTCGGACACTTCAGGCCAGATTTTCAAAATAACTCAGTATCCAATGAAAGTGAGGTCTTCTTCTGAAACTCTGGCTCTTCAGGTCCTATATAAATACTTAGGGGCAATATCTGGAAAAAACCCACATATAATGATATACATTCCATATCTAACGCTGGCAAATATACTGGGCCTTTGTTCTTATGAATCTTAATCTGGCTGGTGTATGTGTATCTTGTAATGGATGGACTCCAAATTTCTCAACTGTGTGTCACAAGCCTGATAGTGCTAAAAGGTAAAGAAGATTCCCCATGGTGCAAGCAAGAGTGGTTGTACTTTTGGAGCAGGTGGTCCAGATTTTATATAATCTGCCACTTTACAGTTGCAAGTGGGCAGCATGAGTGACAATGACAAAGTCTTAGGTACCAATATAGATAAACAGACATTTAAAAAAACAATAACTATGAAATGAATCTTAAAAAAAGAAAAAAAAATCTATTATCAAAACTGAATAAGAGTCTTCTAAAGTTTTATTTTGAAGAGTGCTTCCCAGTGATACTTCTAGGCTAATCTTAGGCCTGGTCCACACTAACCCCCCAATTCGAACTAAGGTACGCAAATTCAGCTACGTTAATAACGTAGCTGAATTCGACATACCTTAGTTCGAACTTACCGCGGTTCAGACGCGGTCCACACGCGGCAGGCAGGCTCCCCGTCGACTCCGCGGTACTCCTCTCGCTGAGCTGGAGTACCGCAGTCGACGGCGAGCACTTCCTGGTTCGACTTATCGCGTCCAGACCAGACGCGATAAGTCGAACCCGGAACTTCGATTCCCCAGCCGCCGAATTAGCGGCTGGGTGTAGACCAGCCCTTAGTTGGAGTCCTACAAAATGTATTAGTTACCCATATGCTAATTAACTAAGGCTGGTTGTCACCACAAGGGACTGGGGAAATACCATAGTTTTTTTTTTAGGCTTCTGTTTCATAGATTGTGGGCTGTTCCATGACTTGTGGATTTCACTCCTGCTGCTTCCAGGCACACTACCTAGATGAGCACTGCTACAATGCACCTTGAAGTGCTCCCCCACTCACTGGCTAGGTAAAACTATCACTGGAACTAGTTTGAAAACGTCATGCTTAGAAGAAACAGAATCCATAGCTCATAATCCTGCTGCAGCCATAGTTGCACTGTGTTAAGGATTATGGGATGAATAGTAATCAAGTTATACTAATAATTAGCTAGGGCATTTATAGATCCACATAACATGGGTCATGCTTCAAGTCCACTACAATATAGTCTCTTTAATCCATAATATTTTTTGGATTTACACTGATTGTTTAATGCAAGAAGGGATTAGAATTGTTATGATCTGTAGCCACAAGTGTCATTCCCCAGGGGAATGACAAAACATAGAAATGAATGTATCTGCATTTCTAAGCCATCTCACTTGCTTATTAGATGCCTTCTGATTTCAAGGTTCTCTATAAAGAACGCCTTTTGGATGCTGTTTTGTCTACATGCTCCTTTATCACTGATTTTTTCCAAACGATTTAGATTTTTTTTTTAAATGAAACTTGATTCAGAACTGAATTAAGGGAAAATCCTTTGACTCCAGATCCTACTCCATGCCACATTTTAGAAAATGTGTTATGTCTGCTTACATCCTCATCCTTCTCTGCTTCTGTATAATTCTAACTATAACCCAATACCAGACACAGTTGCATACAATTATCACACATCAGTGCCCTGGCTTGATGGACATAGCCTCCATGACCTATGACTGGCCGTGAATGACAAATCAAAAGTCAGCATTTCACAAATCAGCTAGTCTTCCTGCTGATCTGCAGCAAGAGGAGGAAGAGGAGAATGAAAGAATCTGAAAATAAAGGTAAGAAAAGACCATAAAAGGAATTGCATACAATAGATGAAAAATGAGATGGTGCATAGTTAAATAAGTGGGACTGTTTACAGTATATTCAGCTGAGTAACCATTTTAAAAATGCATCCTGCATCTTTGATGCAAAGATCCCAGTAAAAAAAAAAAATGCAGTTATATAATATGCTGAGGGAAAGATTTTGCATCAACATCTGCTTCTGATTTCAGTATATCACATATTACCATTTGATGACAAGTTAAGATGCTGAATTTAGCAAGTGCATAGCTGAGTATTTAGCATTTGAATAACTGAAAAAAATCCCCTTTTCCACATACCTAGCTAATTATGTATAGATCATTAAAGCTTTGTTTGACTATCTAAATGTATATTTAACATTATGTTATCATCTGAGCATATTACCTTCAATAGAGAAAAATAATGTGATGTTTCCAGGTTAAAATAATAATGGCATGGTGTGATTAGTAGCTGAGTGCATCTCTGCTTCTGAGAGAAAGATTAACCAGGTATATGTTTAAGAATAAAATATTTAATATAAAGAAATACAGGCATTCAGTCTTTTCAGGATATATGGTCAAACTGACCTTCATAGCTAGAAAATTTTGAAAATTATATTTCAGTTCAGAAAAGACTTTATCACTTTCGGTTAAACGTAGTTTGCTTTGACCTTATTAAGACAGATGCAAACAAGACTGCTCTGAGAGGTGAAGGCAGAAACAAATAATAACAGAACGTCAGATATGTTTCTGAGACTGTGAATTAAACTACCATTTCGAAGGTATATATTCCGTACTGTAGTGTTTCTAGGTTCCTCAGGCTTTAAAACATGAAATGTTTTACTTCTTCCTGATATATTCTTGCCCTATATTGCTGTCCATAGTTTAGATACTATGGGAATGAAAAAGGCCTGCAGCACTGGAAAATTGAACCCTGTATTCAGATATTGAATTTGGATTAGGGCCTCCATCTTCTAATATCCCCTAAACTGAGGGTTTTCTCTGAGTCATAGCATCATTCAAGGGGGGAAAAAATCAAGTAATTTAGATGGTACACACAGCATTAAAACAACACTGGCTGTGCTATATTTAGTCAGCTGTGACAGAGCCTGCTTGTTTGTAGTCCCAGAAATGTTAACAGCTGATACATGCAGTATTTTTGAGCTCTCTGTCTTTTAAGGAGGAATCAAATTTTGCCCTTGAGTACTGGTTTTTACTGCATGTCATTGGTAGTGTAAGCTCAAATGTTCAATTGCTGACTGAACTAATCTGTTTCATATACAGCTTTACCCTGGTGCAGATTAATCCTGGATGTAGCCAGATAGCATAGGCCCCAAGCCTGTTCCGTTGCCTGCTGTATGTTTTTATTCCCCCCCCCCCCCAACCTTTTTGACAGAGTTGTGTATTTTTTTTATAAGAATTTTCTAAAACTGCTTCTACTTGGATGAGGAACTTAACAGGAAACGGTTGTCAAAGGAAGTCCGTTTACTTTGATGGTGGAGAGAGTGTAGCATTGAAATGCCCTGTACAGAGGATTTTTGGATCAACATTAAAGAAACTAGTCCTACAGTCTCAGAGCATATAAATAAATCATGGTGCTTTTAATCTAATATCTAATACACACTCAGGATTGTGTATCCTGACACTATAGGTCTGTTTACATTTCAATTATCAGCGTTAGAGCTTGTGTACTGTAGATAAGGCTATAATATCAACACAACTAATGAATACTCTGGAAGTGATTACTGCTCTTGAGCCAATATGCTTTGGAAGCATTCAGAAATGTATTAACTAATGCTAAGGTATTGTGAGAATCTATTCTTCGTTGTGTGTGTCACACACCTGTTAATGCTAAGGCAAAGAGAGGAGAATAAACCTCTATAAACATGCACAATATATTCTATAAACCACAATTGTAACGCTACAAGATAAATAGGGTGCCATAATTTCCATTCACTTTAAAAATCAGATACAATGAGATACTGATTCACCTTGGTACTGATGCATAAGCAGCTGTGTAAAGCCGCTTAAATGAAAATACCCATAAATATTACTTTACACACTCTAATTATTTGTATTACAATAGCATGTAAAGGCCCCAGCAGAGCAGACACTGGAGCCTCATTGTGATAGGCTCTGCACATACTCATAGTGAGACACAGTCCCTGTCCTGAAGAGCTTGCAAACTTCATAGACAAAAACATACAAAGGGTGGGAGAAGAGATGCAATCCCTGTGTTGTAGTTGGGGCACGGACACGGAAAGATTAAGGGAGTTGCACAAGGTCATACAGGAAGGCTGTGGCAAAATTAGGAATTAGACCCAGATCTCCTGAAACTGGTTTTCAATTAGAAATTGAGGTTTTGGTGAAACTAAATGTCTGCAATCCATGGGATTTTTTTTCATAAAAAAACAGAACACCCAAACATTAAAAAAACTTTTGGCTGAATGTTTTATTATTATTATTTGAATTTCTGCCAAAAATATATATTTTTTCCTATGGAAAATTTAGTTAAAATATTTTTTTTCTGTTTTAAAACATTTTGCACAATATTTCCCCCCCCCCCAAACAGCCCTATTCCTGAGTCCCAGTCCAATGCCATAAGCAGACCATCCTGCCCTGTAAGGAACCCTGGAGGTGTGCCAATAATATAGGTAGAAATTATTTTTTAAAATAGAAATTTCACTTACTTTAATTCAGAATGTCCACAGTTACCATTCTTGGAGCTGTGGGGACCTTAAAAATATGTCCCCTACAATAGGCACCATTAACAACTCATTCGCCACTCCACACTGAGTACCACAGCATCTTTTCATTTAAGTTACTGCAGGGCCTGTGGAGGTGAATGTTAGGAATTTAATGGCAGAGCATCATCCCACTTCTGGGTAAAGTTCATCTGACTCTCGCACCAACAAATTGCAACTGAGGGATTTCCCTAAGTGACCTTACCCTCTGACTCCAGTCCAGGAGAGTTGTGCTTCGACTCTTGGCCTCCCTGTTAATATGTGTATGTGGCTGTGACTCCTTGAACATGTGCTGGAGATTTAGCAACATCCTGGAGATGAAGGGACACAGAGGTGGGAGGGAACTGTTTGAGGCCAAATATGTTTATTTAACTAGAACTTTCGAAAACCTACCGCTGGTCCCTGTTTTGCTATTAGCTAAGACAGGGTCACATGACCTTATCGGAAAAGAGACACCTCAGATGATGGTAACTAATGTTGCTGAAATTTTAAGGCAAGGTCACTTTTAAAACATATAAGAAATCAGGTAATGTGGTATATAGGGCAGGAGACCATCTTTTTTACACCCTGATCCCATGGGATTTCCTGTAGTTGAAAAATTTAAGCATGTGCATAAATATTTGCAGTATTGGGACCTTTGATTTCAAACTCTATGTTCATGAACATAAAAGACTGTCTCAGCTAGTTGTGTGAACTAGGCTCCTCAAAGTTAACTTTCAGGATTGATCTGAGTGATTGTAAATTAAATGTTTCTCATCCCAACTGATAGCAAAGAACATGAAGTGTATTTATCTGGAGAACTGGATTTTCTGAGAGATTCAAGCCTTTTATTCAGCCCTGTTCTTCACCATATCAGTCACACTTTCAGGGACAGGCAAAGTCAAATCCCGTGGCTCAACAAAATTTTCGTTGATTCACTTAACCAGGTGCGAAAGGCAGAGGTGACTTCATATCTTTGTGAAAAGTGAATCTCTTCTGCTGGACAAAGCCTACTTTCATTTAAATGGTCTTGATGTTCTTTTATTGTACAACATCCAAATACATCTCAGGAATGCAAGCCAAGACAGATCACAGGGCAGACTCCAAATCTTTGTAATCCACAAAAGGATCATTTAAACACCAACAGTGAGCTCAGTGCTGAACAAAACAGAGGATGATGTGAGTCCTGGTTTTCATTTACACTAAGGCAGGGGTGGGCAAACTACAGCCCACGGGCCGGATCCAGCCTGCCAGCCGTTTTAATCTGGCCCTTGAGCTCCCGCAGGGGAGCGGGTTCTGGAGCTTGCCCTGCTCTGGCGCTTCAGCTGGGGAGCAGGGTTAGGGGTCGCTCCATGCGGCTCCCAGAAGCAGCTGCTTGGCCCCATTCTGGCACCTGCGCGTAGGGGCAGCCAGGGGGCTCCACTCTGCGTGCTGCCCCCGCCCCAAGCACCGCCCCTGCAGCTCTCATTGGCCAGGAACTGCAGCCAATGGGAGCTGCAGGGGCGGGGCCTGCGGACGGGGCAGCACGCAGAGCCGCCTGCCCGCGGCTCCACGTAGGAAACGAAGCGGGGACATGCTGCTGCTTCCAGGAGCCGCTTGAGATAAGCACCGCCTGGAGCCTGCACCCCATGAGCCTCTCCCTGCGCTCAACCCCCTGCCCCAGCCCTGATCCCCCTCCGACCCTCCGAATCCTTCGATCCCAGCCTGGTGCACCCTCCTGCACCCCAAACCCCTCATCCCCAGCCCCACCCTGGAGCCCGCACCCCAAACCAGAGCCCTCACCCCCTCCCACATCCCAGCCCCAATTTTGTGAGCATTCATGGCCTGCCATATAATTTCTATTCCCAGATGTGGTCCTCGGGCCAAAAAGTTTGCCCACCCCTGCCCTAAGGTCTCTGAACTCCACTTTGGCAATATAAAGGGGCCTCGAAGTGTGCACAAATGACATTTACATCCATCTGAATGCCCTTTACACTACCACAGGGGGATAAAGGGGTCTCTGATTGCAGTGCAGGTAGGTATTAGCTTTAATCTAGCTAGCACTGGTAACAGTGATAGTGAGAAAGAGGCAGAGTGGACTACTACCTACTCCAATACAAGTTCGCTGAGAACTCTGGCTATGTATTTGGATTGCTGATCCATGCTGGGATCCATGCTACTGCGTCTTCACTACGACCGTTACCTGTGCTAGCTAGACTAAAACTAGCACCAGTGTGCCTACCTGCCCTACAATTACACCTTAATTTGCGGCGAAGGCATACGCTCTTTGTGACTGTGAATCAGGCCCGAGGTCCCTGCACCAGTGAATTTACAGATCTAACTTCATGAGGGTTCATCTTGCGATGCCAAAAGTTGTTCCCATTCCAATGAGTGAAAATGTTTCTTCATTGGATTTGCACGAGTTATTCTTCCACAACTACATGCTACTCTGTATTTTGACAGCAACAGATTGGGAGTGGGCGCAACCCAAACAGCAGCACAGGGGTGTACAGGTGAATAACTACTTTGGAGGTAGTGGAGAGAAGAGTAACAATTTTGAACCCCAAAATTCCATCCACGAGAGCAGATGCATGGCATATCTATGAGTGCTGCAGATTTGGGGTAAGGACCATCTTTGTTCTGTGTTTGTACAACATGCTGCACAAGGAGGCCCTGGGCACTGCCGCAGTAAGCAATGAACTCCTATAAAGGAGCAGAGAAACGTTCATGAAGAAAACAGTGATAGGGTGGGTTACTACAGATGGCAAATCTTGAAATGTTTGGTCCACCTACAGTCACACTATAGCTCATGGGCCAGACTTCACTTGTGGACTTGTTAAAGGAAAACTGTCAGATTAGAAATCATATTGAGGGAACTCCATGAAATTTTCTTACGTGCATTAGGATCTAAGGCCCCACAGTCCTGTACGCTGATCCCCCTCTCAGGAGGACCCAGACACCTGCACAGAGCCTCACTGAAATCAATTATCAGAAGGGTAGCCATGTTAGTCTGTATCCACAAAAACAATGAGGAGTCCGGTGGCACCTTAAAGACTAACAGATTTATTTGAGCATAAGCTTTTGTGGGTAAAAAACCCACTTCTTGAGAAAAAGTGGGATTTTTACTCACAAAAGCTTATGCCCAAATAAATCTGTTGGTCATTAAGGTGCCATCGGACTCCTCGTTGTTTTACTGAAATCAATGAGACTTCATGTAGGCACAGGGATCCACCTTCACAAATAATCCCCCAGGATTAGCACCTCAGCCTGTGAAAACAGAACTGTTTACAAAGGAATTTTAAAGTTTTGCTTTGCTCTTTTTACTGTGAATGCAGATTGTTTCCTTTGCATTTCACTCAGGTTGGAAAATGAAAATAGACTACAGTAACTCCTCACTTAGTCATCCTGGTTAATGTTGTTACGTTGCTGATCAATTAGGAAACATGCTCATTGAAAGTTGTGCAATGCTCCCTTCTAACGTCGAAGAACAGCCCATTGCAGCTAGCTGGTGGGAGCTTGAAACCAGGGTGGACCAGCAGCCCTCCTATCAGCTCCCTGCTCCCCTAAGTTCCCTGTGCAGCAGCTGCCCAGCAGGCTATCAATTGCCGCTGTCCCTCCCCCCACTGCCATGTGTTGCTCCTGCCCTCTGCCTTGGAGCTGCTCCCCAAGACTCCTGTTTGCTGTGGGGAGGGGAGGGGAGGAAGAGGGGGGCTAATGTCAGGTGTCCCCCTCCCCCTCTGCTCCTGCACCCTGCTTACCCCATCTTCCATAGAGCAGGGGGGACACACGACAGGGCTCAGGACAGAGGGAGCTTGCTGGCAGCAGCAGCTGCGGTCTCAACACGCTGATCTAATTAACAAGGCAGTGTACTTAAAGGGGAAATGCGCATCTCTCTCTCACATACACAGTGTGTGTCTGTGTCTGTGTCTCTGTCTGCGATGCTCTCTCCCCTCCCTCCATTCCTGTTGCCTTGTAGACTGTGAGAGTTAACCCTTGAGGGCTCAGCCAATTGCTAGTTCATCATTTAGCAGTAAGGCATTCCTGGGAAATATCCCACCCTCTGACTCCTGCACCTCAACCAAGCTTCACAAGCATCATCACTGTGTACCAGTATTAAATTGTTTGTTTAAAACTTATACTGTGTGTGTGTGTGTGTGTGTGTGTGTGTGTTTGTGTAATATATATATAAAAAATGTCTTTTGTCTGGTGAAAAAAAATTCCCTGGAACCTAACCCCCCCATTTACATTACTTCTTATGGGGAAATTGGATTCACTTAACATCGTTTTGCTTAGAGTCCCATTTTTCAGGAACATAACTACAACGTTAAGTGAGGAGTTACTGTAGTCCGTTTTACTTCGATTTTCCTTTTCTATGGTACTGCAGCAAAGGGGGTTTTATACACCCTGCAGGGAAACATTTAAAACCAACTAAATGAAAAAAACCCATTTCACTGAAATAGGTATTTTAAAAAGCAATGGAAGTTTTTGACCTTTAGGTTTTCCAAAACCTTGATTTCACACAGCCTAAACATGGCGGCTAATTCGATCTGAAGATGCCCCTTTGAATGTGGCCTGCATGCTGGAGGGAGCATCAGTGGCTCTAAGAACTTGCTTCTTCCCCACCACTGGGAGTTTAAAAGACATAAGGAATATAAACAGCTTCTCCACATGTGTTCCTTCCCTGTATGAAGCAAAAGGGAGAGAGTGGAAAGAGAGATGGAACAAAAGGTGGGAGAAAGAAAGTGTCAGGAGAAAGACAAAATAGAAGAAAAGGAAATTTTACTAAGAAAGATGTAGCCTGGTATGTGTGTATAGGTACATTTGTAACACAACTAGTGAATTAATTGCCATTGCCTTCCAGCCCCGTTGCTGGTTACTACTTCTACTTCTATTTTTCTGTCTTTTTTTTCTAACGCTCCTAGTTGTGTTGTCGCCTCTTCCCTGCTCTGTGTCTTTCTTTGGAGGTAAAGGAAATGTGCTTCTTGGGACATTCCCTATTAGACTTTTTGACCCACATTTAATCATTTCTGGCCTACTGCTGAATATGATCAGGTACCATCACCATTTGGGACAGTTCTGCAAGGTCAACTAAGTGAATGAGGCAATGAAGCCAATGAAATGAAGGGGTAAGGAAGGATCCTCAACTCGCCCCCTCATGTACAGCTTCGCATAGTTATTGCAGACTGAGATGCAGTGTGGTTCAGTGGGTAGGACACCAGATTGGGAGTCAGGAGACCTGAGTTGTGTTACAAGCTCTGCCACTGACCTGCTGTGCAACCTTAGGCAAGTCATTTCAACTCTTTATGCTTCTATGTTCCCTTTGACTCCTTATCTGTTTCAAGTGTAAGTCTTTGGGGGCATGGACTGTCTCTTACTCTGGGTTTTATAGTGCCTAGCACTATGAGGTCCTGATCTCAGCTGAGGCCTCTCGGTACCACCTCACCATACAAATAATGATAGGCTAGGTGTAATATGGGTTAATATCAGCCATTGGCAACTGCCAGGGTGGTAGGATATAAAACTTGATGGAATAATAATCTGATACATTTCTCTAATTTTTCATTAAAACATTTTGTAGACTAAGAGTTTTTCTCCTTGATTTCATCATAGCTAGTGGGGAGCAGATGGCCTGATTTCTTTTCACAGATACTGAGTAATAAAGCCAATGAGACCTGAAAGTTCCTAACACCTTTGAAAATCAGGTCATGAGGATTTCTGGACATACAGTGCTGACTGCATCAAATGACATTTGAACTGGATTTGAACAAATATGCTCAGGGATCTCAAAAATCTATTAGGTTCTTGGTTTTTAAGCTTTTCTTTAAAAAAAAATTACTTTTTTAAATAAAAAAATTGGGTTTTATTTATGTTTAAATATTTTTCTCTTAAATGAACCAAAACTCTTTCAATAATTTTTGTGCCCTAAACTGAACATTACAGCAGCAGGAATTGAAATTATCCAGTGGTAACTCATTTGCTTATATTTCTAAAAGGCAGTCTGATGTTTTTAATCTTTATTTTAGCTAGTTGCATTGTTTCATCGAGAATGATCCCTTTTAAAAAAGAAATTCAAGCGCTGCAAAGTTATACTTTTTTGCAAAAACTGATTCCCAAATTCTTGCATTGTTGAGGTTGCACTTTTAAGCACAACTGAAAAACCATATAATGCAACGTGCAGCTACAGACATTACTTATACACAAAATGGCTAATTAATCTTTGTGACTCACTGCTGCACAATACTGAGGCAAACAGCTGAGTAAGTTGAATTGGAATTTTCCAAAGCACTCCGCATTGACCTAATTCTGCTCTTGTTAAAATCAATGGGAAAACTCCCACTGACTTTAATGGGAACAACGGCGAGTGCTTCTAAAATTCTCACCCTCCACAAATCTAGTCGGTTAGTTGGGGTGCTTTAAAATATACATTTTTCAGATGTGCAAACAGGCACAAAGAGGTTAAGTGATGTGACCAAGGAGTCACAGTCTGTAGAACAAAATGCGTATCTTCTAATTCTACATCTTGCACTTAGACCAGCAGGTCATACCTCCTCTCCAATGTTTTAACAAGATTAAAATATGACTACAACCCTTCAAAATTCAGACAAACAAAACCAATTAATGAGGTCTAATATCAAAACAAGGAAAGAAAGGGTTGGGGAGGAAGATTATAATAATTATGGGGCCAACACTGGTCATAGTACAAAACCTTGGTCATAAGAATGTTGAGGAATTTTTTTTAGCAGGAAATGAGGAAGGAAGCTATGTCAAGGGGATAGCTCTGCATATGGTAAAGCCTTCCATAGTGAAGGTAAGACCTAATGATGGGTACTGTCTGAGGTCAGATAACAATTGAGACAAGGCTCAAGGAGGCCCATAGGGAAAGAGAACTGGAAGAGTTTCAGATTCAGATGTATTGTTTTAAAGATTCTTAGTAGAGCTGGGCCAACTATTCAGAATGCGATTTTTTTTATTAAACTAGCCCTTTGCTCTTTGCATGACTCATTCTTGTTTAGATGTAGATTTTTACAAACTTGTTCAAAATTATTTGACAGATAGTTTAGACAAACATTTCTCTCTGTAGATTACTTGTGAACTACTTGCCAAGAAAGGCTTAAGTGAGCAACCTCCTAGCACAAACACCATAAGTCACAGGGGAATGAATCTGCTCCCTGACTGACTCACTCTCAAACCCACAAAATACTTTCAGGATGGCTGAATGAACACTTCTGGTGCAAGTATTTGAATGAGTACAATTGCAAATGTGTTTGTGACTTTCTTCTTTCGCTGAATATTCTTGCTAACCCAAGATCAGATACAAATGTTTGTGGAAAACTATAAGAAGGGCCTTGAATAGTCACCAAAGTGACTTCATGGTTTAAATGTTTGTAAATATTTTTGAGGTATTTGATCTGCTCCAATAAACATCAACAAGGCTTTTGAGATCCCTGTTTGTTTTATACTTTGCTACAGTAGCACTCCTGGCTTCATCTGACATGGGAAAACAAATGTTTAATGCCTGAATCAAATGTCTCAATGTTCAAAGGCAAATCTGAAACATTTCTCACCTCTGCATTTACCTTTCACTAGAGATGGGCGAAACAGGAACAGCAATTCAAATTGTTTTGAATTTCAGCAGGAGAGGAACAAGGATTCAGATCACCAGATCCTACCTAGCCCTTATTGGTTGGTACTAGATTGGAACCAAAAGAAAAAGGGACCTATTTTCTAGTGACAAACTTTCCAAAATTTAAAATTTTCCTGAAAACACTATTCATGTACTAAGCCTGGGAGTAGTGTATCGGCATAAATATTATTGGCCAATGTATAGCATCTCCCCAGTGATTAATGAAGCCTTTGAACACCACATGAAGGAGGAGCGTATCAGCCCTGTTTTACAGATGAGGAAACTGAGGTACAGAGAAGTTAACTGAGTCATCCAGTGTCACACACATACTCTGTGTCAGAATCAGGAACAGAATCCAGATAGACTGACTCCTGCTTCTATACTTTAACCATGAGACTCTGCTTCTTCATATTATGTACGACTTAAATATAGCTTCTATCACAAGAGTGTTAGGTGTCCATTCAGATAGGATGGTGCCTGTATCCATATTTTATCAGTTAGTTGCATGTCTACAGGAGCATAAGTTAGTGTTGAATCTCTTGGCAAGACAGAGACTCCGCTCCCCTCATACAAAGTTCCTGTTTACCTCAATGAAAGGTCACTGAAGGTGTGGATTGGACATCAGAATTCTGGGTAAGGCTCCTAGAAGATATATATTGGAGACATCTGCAGCTGATCTAGAAGGCTATATGCTCTCCAGAATCCACCTGTGTCTGACTAGTTTTGAAGAAAAGTTATCAAAGGCCAGCTCCTGAGAGATTGCTAAAAATGCAGGCAGCTGCTGGAGCCTATGCTAGAGCTCCCACTGGTGGACCGGCACTGGTGGGCCATAACACTGTCCTCTGGAGCCAAAAAATCTTACCGCATTATAGGTGAAACCGTGTTATATCGAACTTGCTTTGATCCACCAGAGTGCGCAGCCCCCCCCCGCAGCGCTGCTTTACCACGTTGATGGCAATTTTGTTACCCATAAAATGTCATAAATGGGCATAGCTCCTTGTACCACCGAACTCATAATCTAAGGCCTTGGCCATGTGATCAGATCTTCGTGGGAGGAGCTCTCTACAGCCCACTGAAATCAATAGAACTCTGCGTAGGCCTAGGGTCTGCCCACATTAAACGGTTTGCAGGATCGGAGCCTGAGTTTAGACAGAGTAAAATTTTCTAACACGCCTAACTGACTTTGGAGCCTAAGCCCCATTTTCAAGCATGACTTGTCAATGCAACTTAGGCACTTTTGAAAATGTTTCCGATAGTACAATGGATAAGGGTGACACAAATGTGGGTTAGGTAGAGCTGGCCAGGAATTTTCCAGGGAAACATTTGTTGGAAAATGCGAATTCATGTAAACCAACAGTTTGATTTCAACAATCTTCTGCCAAACACAGGCAGCTTTCTACTAGAAACCTGCCTGGTTTCCTCCCAGCTCACCTGGTAGGTTGCTGGTGAGCCTGGACTGCCAGAGTCCGCAGCTTCTGTCTTAGGGCTAGGGCTTCCTGCTATGCAGCTAAGAGCCTGGGAGTCCTAGCACAAGCCATCAAATAATAATTCAAATCGAGGCACATCTTACTACTATCGCAAAGGGCTACATAATATGCAGGTGATGGAGCTCAAGTCCCATGCAGCAGCAGTACATCTCTGAGATGGATGCATATAAAATATATGTGCTATTCAAGCATTCAGATAGGGCCTTGAGAAACGGAACTGATGTGCATGAGTGGAACTAATATATCCAGTTGGGAGGTTTTAATTTTATTTTTAAATAAAAAAAAACAAAATAGTATTTTTCTAGTGTTCAAGGGGCATCCAACTGTTTGTATAACAATGAAGTTATCTACAGTGCTAAATTATAGCTGAAGAAGAAAACTGTCATGCTTTTTTATATATTTTTTTAAAGGGTGTAAAAAAAATGGTTGCTTCAGTAATGACCACTACTAGAGACAGTGTTTTTGAAATAGTCTGACAGAGAATGTAAACCCAGTCTTGGACTCTAATTCTGTAAGGTATCCAGAACTGGCAGCCAGTGTCTCAGCAGATTGGACCTTTAACATGTAAATGATGCAGTGCAGATACCAAAGAGATGAATGTGGTATTAGAGTAAAAAGGTTAGATTAGGTAGCCTTATTAATGCTAGTAAGGATTCTGCTAGCTTTCCAAAAATTATGAATCTTAACTATGCTAAATTCTTGCAGTCTAACTACGCTAAACATCAAAATAAAATGGGAATCGAAGGAATACAATCCCTCACTATCTAATACGTACTAGCTACTATGCTATAGATTATAAGTACCTTAAACATTTAACAAGGGGAAAGCTATCTTTGGGACTCTCCTCTTACAGTTATTAAACTAATTATTTTCACTAAGGGGAGTTCTCTTCCTTGGAGGATGGCACAGATCTTACACACTTTAAACCACTAGACTATAATAACATGGGTTGCCAGATTAAGGGCATCATCCGTCAAACCTTTACTCATGTGGGTAAGTCCTATTGAGTTCAATGTGACTTCTTGCTTGAGCTGGGACTTCTCATTGAATAAGCATTTCCAGGGATGAGTTCCAAGTACAGCCACTGAGCACTTCAGAATCTTAAAATTTGAGTCACAGGTATCCAAGGGCAGAACTGCTGTACGGATTCTACCTTTTGACATCTGCCTTCTACATTCTTTGCTCTCCTGGGCCTTGCCTCTTAAAGCTGCAGACACTAATTCCTTTAGTGGTTTGGGCAACCCTTGGGGTGCAGCAGTTTGTCATAAAAAGGGCTGCTTTAATGACCACCAATTTGCTTATTCCCTTTTTGCTCATATGTCCTCAAATAAAAAATGCTGTGACACAAGAAATCCACGGAAAGAGCCTCATTAGGCCTCATTGACTGAAACTGAAATAGGATTAGTAGCTGGAGCCACTTCAGATGCTGAATGAAAAATCTGAATGTACTTTAATGAGCTTCATTCACGGGGCATTGATAGCACATATTTCTATGTGTTGGAATAACCAGAGAGGGTCATATCAGTGAAACTGAGGACATATAATATGGAAAAGCTGCATTCTTTGTATAGACTACATTCCACAAAACACAGGTATATTAAACATCAATGTAAATCCAGCCTCATTTGGGACCTGATCCAGTGCCCACTGAAGTCAGTGGAAAGGTTTTTGCTTTGGATGAGGCTATCAGGATCTGATTCTTCTCCAATCAAAGGGAGTTTTTCTATTGGCTTCAATGGGAGCAGGATCAGCCCCTTAATGAGTAGAACAACATTTGGTGACTAGCCCAAAATGTTTTGAAATATGTGAATATTTCAACAGTGCCCCCAAAAGTTCACTAACTTGGTTTCACTATGGTAAAACAGAATAATGAATAAAATATACTTTTCAAAGGAATTGAATGTAGTAATCAAAGCAACAATTAGTTCATGATTTAGGATGCAAAATTATTTTCCTTAAATTACATACCTTTTGTTCAACTGTCTTTTCTAAATATAAAATTTAGTCACAAACTTCAACCATAATTTTTTGTAGCTAGGGTGAAGTTGGCTTTGTTCTGATTCTCAGTTCCTATTGCATGTGTATTATTGTTCTGAACTACATTGATGAAAGAAACAAAAACATATCTTAAACAGCATTTAGAGCCAATTTAATTAACTAATTGAGAATACAAATGAGTTACACTTTCAGGAAAACTTCCTTGTACATTACAGAATAGACTAATACAAGGGAATGAATATCCTATGTAAATACTATATTGATACAGGCAATTTTTTGTATATTTAAAGGGGATAGAGTACAGTGAAATATTCAGATATGAAATTAGCTAGTCTTATTTAGAGTTGCCATAGACTTTAATCCGTTCTCCTCAGGTGTAGCTCACAGCCCTCACCTCTGTAAACCAGAGAGAGTGACCTGTTTATCAGACATTAGGATATTGGGTTAGTCATGAAGCTGTTATACTATGATGAGTGATACTTATAGGCGTTGTTCATGATCAATGTTACTAGTTAAGTGTATGGGTAATATCCTATTTTAAGGCAAGATGGAAGGAAATTACATAGCATGGTTAACTAAGTTCTTCCAAATGCAGGCTTTTAGCTAAAGACAAGTCAATGTTTGAAGGCAGAGGAGAATGTTATTAGCAGTAGCCAATTACTTCATTTTTATCATTCATTTACTGTGTGATGTTGTGATTATCTAATATGCCATGTTATACATAATCATTGTACGCTAAATAAAGTTTAGTTGTAGGATTATAGAAGTATAAGATTGATTAGTAGTTAGAAGGGATAAGTATGTATTAGGTATCTAAGTACATAGGGCTAAAATGCAAGGCTTACACGCTGAGGCCTGTAAGATTTTAACTTAACCTTACTAGGCATAAGCTTAAGAAATGCTTGCCAAAGTGACCAAAGAATGACCCTATGCCACAAAATTACGGGAACAGATGTACCAATGGGTGGTATTGGGAAAAATTAGCCGTAAGATTAATTTTAGATCCCAAAATGCCCTAGAGGCACATTTTTTCCTAACACAGGCCCTAATCACAGGGTGCACTATGTGTGTTGATGCTAATGAGAATAAAAGGGACTACAAACAACCTATTAAAAATGGGGTACCCTGATATTCTTGGGGAACACAATACAAATGAGGAAAAAGAGTGTGGACACCGTCACGTAGATGCGCAGAGTGTTAGGTGTAGTCAGCAAGATAAGATAAAAGAGAGCTCCCAGATTGGGTAAAATGAGTTCCCTATGGGAAAACTCCAGCAGGAACCATCCCTCTACTGATGATCAATTGGCAAGGCATCCATCAGACTCTAAGAATATCGTTAAGGATGTGAGCATGACTATATTTGTAACTTGAGCATAGGTCTTTATAGGATTTTTATATGTATGGGTAATCATAACTTTAATTGTAACTTTAATAAAACTTTTGTAAAACAGACTAGACCTTGTACTTGTACATATATGTGTGGTCACTATCCTTGGCTTTATGTGTTGCTAGAGGCTCTAAATCTGAAGCAAGTAGCAGAAGTGACGTTCACTCTGTAGAGCTTGAAACTATAGCCATCAGAGCCTAACCCACGGTGGTGTAATACAACATTACTAAATTCACTTTAAATAAAATAAAAGGCTACATAGCTGAACTTTTATGTTACATATTTGAGAACGATGAGTTAAAAAGTTGCGGCAAATGTTTAGTGAAATAAGAAAAAAGGATTTGGGGTTGCATTTAATTGTTTTACTCTGTAAAAAGATTTATTTTTTTTAAAGAACTGGAGCTGGCCTCCTATGAAATAGCACATCTATCACTCTTCTGTGTCTAACAATTCAAAACACACCACTACTTTTCCACCTATGTACATCTCTGAAAGGAGTCAGTTACAGTTCATGTACTCGCTTCAGAAACCTCTGGTCTGTGGAAGCCTTTATGCAATGTGATGTGTTAGCACTGTTCATAATGGAATAACTTTTGAGCTGATAAATATTTTCTATGGATAAAATTTACTTTGTAAAGGAATCGTTTAAGATATCAAACTAACTTTCAAGTTATACTTGTACCTTCGTTAAACTGAGTCATACTTTTCTTAGCACTGTACAGCTGAAATATATCAGTGAAGAAATATATCAATGAATAGAATTTAGTTCTATTGCCTAAAGCTTTCAGTGGAGATTCGGCCTCACTGTACGAGGCACTGTATAAACACAACACAAAAACCAGTGGTCACCCGATGAAATTAATAGGCAGCAGGTTTAAAACAAACATAAGGAAGTACTTATTCACATAATGCACAGTCAACGTATGGAACTCATTGCGAGGGGATGTTGTGAAGGCTAAAACTGTAACTGGGTTAAAAAAAGAATTAGATAAGTTCATGATGGATAAGTCCATCAATGGCTATGAGCCAAGATGGTCAGGGATGAAACCCCATGCTTTGGGTATACCTAAGGGTATGTCTACACCGCAATTAAAAATCCACGGCTGGCCCGTGCCAGCTGACTCAGGCTTGTGGGGCTCGGGCTACAGGACTATTTAATTGCGGTGTAGATGTTCAGGTGGGAGGTTGGGCTCTAGGACCCTGAGAGGTGGGATGGTCCCAGAGCTTGGTCTGCAGCCGAAGCCCAAGTCTGTAGCCCAAGTCTACACTTAAATAAAACAGCCCCTTATCCTGAGCCCCACGAGCCTGAGTTGGCTGGCATGGGCCAGCCACTGGTGTCTAACTGCAGTGTAGGCATACCTTAAATCTCTGACTGCCAGAGGCTGGGACTGGATGCCAGGGGATGGATCACTTAATAAATGCCCTGTTCTGTTCATTCCCTTTGAAGTCTGTGGCACCAGCCACTGTCGGAAGACAGGATACTGGGCAAGATGGACATAGGTCTGACCCAGTATAGCCATTCTCATATTCTTATGCAACACATAAGTCTCTGCTCTAAAGAGCTTTCAGTTGGCAAGACGAAGAATTGGAGGCACATAAAGGTGAACTGACTTGCCCAAGGCCACATAGCATGTCAGCGACAGAGCAGGGAATAGAGGCCATTTCTTATGACTCTCAGTCCAATGTCCTAGCTACTGGAGCATGCTGCCTCCCGAGGTCTCTACCAACTCCCATACTATTTATGGCACCTTATGGCATTTGTGTTCACACATGAATATACTATCTATCTCAAAGTTTTAATATCACTAGCTAGTTTCTCTAGCGTGCTCTGTTTCTCTTGTGTACAGTTTTTGGAAATTCTGCATGATGTAGATAATTATACTTAAACCTTATATGGCATTCTTGATCTTATAGAGACCTCAAGGAAGGACAAATATCCTTCTGCTTTTCCCCTGGAACTATGATACCAAGGACCAGTTATGGCTCCTCCTTCTGCACTCCATCTTATAGGGGATCTCTGGGAAAATAAATTATATGGCCCTAGACTGCACTATCTCTTCATTTAAGTTGTCCACAGGGCATGATGCATATCCCTGTGTCCAGGCCTCACCAAACATGGGGCTACCATCACCCTGGTCAAATCCCACCCTGTGAAGGGGCCTTTGCAGAAAAGTGAGGGAAGTAAAGGTGGCAACATAGGTGACCGCAAGCAATTTGGGGAAGGGACTGTCTTTTTGTTCTGTGTTTGTACAGTGCCTCTCACAATGGGATCCTGGTCCATGACTAGGATTCCTAGGCTCTACGGTAATAAAAAAATCAATAATTAATACAAGGGGAGGATCCATGCATGGAGGATGGATCCCTCTGTGGATTCCCCACCCTCATTTACAAAATGCGAAGGAAAGAACTGATAGAAAAATCATGGATTAAGCTTTGTCTAATATAAGTACAACATGCCTGTAAAATACTGGAAATGTAAATGTTGGACCAAAAAAACATGTGCTGCAGATTTCAATGGAACCTGATAACAAACTTGAATATAGGGAAACTCCATTTCTAATGATGTCTAAAGCAAATATCAAATTGTTTCAGTGCATAGTGAAGTGTAAGCTACAATTCCAGCTACAGTGAACCTCTGCTTGCAGTGAAACTGTTTAATGAAAAATGACTTCAAAGTAAGGTTCCCACTGCACTTTATAACAGGAAAGGCTGTGTATTGGAGTGTCCAGTAGAGAATCTCAGTATTTACTTGTCCAGGATGAGTTAAGATTTGATGCCTTGTGCTACGACTGGACAAAGATAACAGAAAACAGATCAGTAAGTGCACTAGGCGACAGTCTGCTTAAACAAGGCAGATGTCCCTCCCCTTGGAGTGGGGCAGCTGGCACTCTGGCTATTCCACTCCAACTTGGGCTAGGCTTTACTCAAGGACTAAGGCCTAGTCTGGTCTACACTGGGAGAGGGGGGGAGATCGATCTAAGTTACGCAACTTCAGCTACATGAATAACGTAGCTGAAGTCGACGTACTTAGATCAACTCACCGTGGTGTCTTCACCGCGGTGAGTCGACTGCTGCCGCTCCCCCGTCGACTCCGCCTGCACCTCTCGTGGCGATGGAGTACAGGAGTCGACAGGAGAGCGTTTGGGGATCGATTTATCGTGTCTAGACTAGACGTGATAAATCGACCCCCGCTGGATCGATCGCTGCCCGCTGATCCAGCGGGTAGTGTAGACATACCCTAACAGGACCATGAACTCTTTCAGAAAACACTGCAAAAATTGAATAGTCGCACTTTGAGCAGGGACACCAGTTTGGTATTTTTGAATAAAGAAAACAGAAATAAATTCACTTTGACTGATTGTACAAACGTTCACAGCTTGCATAAGGGCAGCATAGGAATCATTCAGGATTTACCGGCTGCCTCATGTGAGGTGTGTCTCTCAACACTGCACAGATCCAGTCAAGATTAATTGAAAAAAATACATGAGTTTTGCTCTACTGGATATTCAGATTGGTTTCTTGTCAACATATTTCTCACATGAAGCATATTGGTGAGATTTGCTCTCTGCATTTTACTTCATACAGTATTTTAACACAATATAATGAAGGGGCAGAACTTATGCAAACCTACTGCAGAATTAGTTTTGATTTTCATTCCAAATTACATATCTTTGGAGATGGTGTCCTTTATTTCGTCACTTTCAAACTTGTGTGTTCTCCTTGCATAGGTGCATCTGTGGCCTAGAATCTTCTCTACCCAGCAATATAGAATTTGAGTTATATAATCAATAGTACATGACGAGTTATGATTGTACCAGCTGCCCACTCTCATGGCGTGTTAAGCATAAGGTTGAAAGCCAAGTGTCTTTAATACCTCAAATTGTGGGAATTGCAATAGAATTTCATCTTGGCATTACTGCTTTCATGACTACTGCTTTACAGGAAAACACAATTTGTTTTAATTTGTTTTGCTATGTCCAAATGGTGATGAAACAACAAGTAGGGCAGGATGTGGGGAGGCCCACATGTAAAGCAATAACATTGCTTGGTTGCTTTGGTAGGCTGTGCAAGCTTCATGGTGGCTAAACTTTTTTTATTTATAGTCTGTATGTCAGATTTTACACTCCTAGATCACTACAAACGGAAATGACTAAAACATGAGCTACCTAGGGTGCTTAAAATATAAATGCAGAGTAACATTTGACTATTGTATTGTTCAAAGACAATCCTCTGTGTTATACAGTGAGAAATCCACCTATACAAATGTCTAAAAATAAACTGGGCAGAGCAAACAGAAGACAGGCTAGCAATTAATGATAAAAATCAAACATTTCAACTTGACCACCACCCATTCTAACCTAGTCTGGGCTGGCAATCTCTGCATCTAGATACTCACATAGGCTTCAGCACTGTAGTCAGTATCTGAGCACCTCACAATCATTAATGGATTATATTCAGACAACACCCCTGTGAAGTAGGGAAATGTACCCATTTTTTACAGATAGGGAAGAGAGATTAAGTGATTTGCCCAGGGTCACACCAGAAGTCTGTATCTGAACCAAGAACTGAAGACAGGTCTTCTGAGTCTCAGGGCTTCTACACACCAGCACTTATGTTGGTATAACCTGTTTTACTCAGGGATGTAAAAAAGCCACCCCCGAGTCACGTAAATTACATCGAACTAAGCACCGGTGTGTACAGCGCTATGTCAGCGGGAGAACCGTCTCCCATTGACATAGCTACCACCACTCGCAGAAGTGGATTTATTTTGCCGATGGGAGAGCTCTTGCTGTTGGCATAGAGCATCTGCACTAGCAGCACTACAGTGGCACAGCTGCAGTGATTCTAGTGTAGTCTGGTCCCAGTCCATCATGCCAACACTAGGCCATCCTTCCTATCCTGCATTGGTCTCATCAGATGGGTTCTTGGTCTATATGAAATCAGCTTGGGTCATCCAATCCACACCACAAAATCCACCATCAAGGTAGGCATGAACTAGCCATTTGTTTGGCAGCCTCAGCACAGAGGCACCTGCATTATGGTAACCCTAAAACTGGGCGAAAGCACACATTCAGGACGGTGGCACTGTCAACATGAAGAGCATAAACTCAGGGATTCGGGATTTCATGGTCCAGGGCTATCAAATAAGCACCTTCCACAAACAAAACAAACTCTCCTAACATTTATTTGGGAGTGGAGAGGAGGGGAAGGAGGAGAGAGCCAACATTTAAAAAAATTGTTTGTGTCTCTGAAAACATCTGCTTTTCTCTGAAAATGTCGGCTTAATGTGCAGTGGCAGTCAAAAAAGCTAACAGAATGTTGGGAATCATTAAGAAAGGGATAGATAATAAGACAGAAAATATCATATTGTCTCTATATAAATCCATGGTACGCCCACATCTTGAATACTGTGTGCAAACGTGGTCGCCCCATCTCAAAAATGATAGATTGGATTTGGAAAAGGTTCAGAAAAGGGCAACAAAAATATTTAGGGATATGGAACAGCAGCCATATGAGGAGAGATTAATAAGACTGGGACTTTTCAGCTTGGAAAAGAGATGACTAAGGAGGGATATGATAGAGGTCTATAAAATCATGACTGGTGTGGAGAAAGTAAATAAGGAAGTGTTATTTACTCCTTCTCAGAACACAAGAACTAGGGGACACCAAATGAAATTAATAGGCAGCAGGTTTAAAACAAACAAAAGGAAGTATTTTTTCCACACAACGCACAGTCAACCTGTGGAACTCCTGCCAGAGGATGTTGTGAAGGCCAAGACTATAACAGCGTTCAAAAAAGAACTAGATAAGTTCATGGAGGCAGGGGCGGCCCTAGACTAGCTGCCAGCAACTGGCACCCCAGTTGAACTGTGCAATTGGCACCCCCACCCCCAAACACCAAGGGCAGGTCTAGGGTGAGGTTTTTGGTAAACTGGGAAACATTTTGCCCCTTTTTTCCTTTTGTATTTTAAGCGGGTTTTTTTTAAACAGAGGCTTAATTATTCGGTTTGTCCATCCGTCCATCTGTCCAACCAATGTTTCTGAGATCAGATAAAATAGAGACATGAAACTTTCAGAATAGATTTGTAGATGACAGCTAGATGATATTTCAGTCCGATTTCAAATAAAAATGCATTAAAAATGTTAATTATAATTTTCATTATTACAAATCCAAAATCATCCATTACGCTATCCTGCTTTAACTGCCATTACCACCACATCCAATATAGAAAGAAATAAGAAAACTTTTCAATGAAGAATGAACCTGTATTTACAAAACACTCCGAATAAAAAACACTCTGTGCTCTTAAAACATGACTTTTCTTGCTTTAAGTTTTGAAAATTCAGTCACTAGTTCTTTTAGATCCAGTTTTCCAGCTATTTCATGCTCTGTTGACATTGTGGCAAGTCCAACAAGTCTCTCTTGCACCACTGTTGAATGCAGATATGTTTTTATCAATTTTAACTTTGAGAAGCTAAGTTCCCCACTAGCTACGGAAACTGGCAAAGTTAAAAGAATGCGTAGAGCTATAAAAATGTTTGGAAAAATGTCTGAGAGTTTATTTTCACAAACAAACTTCAGTACTTCTTCAGGAGTGGAATGTTTCTTAAGTTGTCTTGAAAAAGCCTGAAGCTCACTACACAAATCTGTAGCATCAATGTCTTTTGAATTTTCATGAGTCAATGCTGACTCCAGTTTTATACAAAATTTTCTGATCTGTTTTGCTGTTTTCTTTTGCAAGCTGTGGATACCATATAGAAAGCCAAATATTGACTCTAGCTGCTACACCTGTTGAAATCTTTCGTCAACCGAGTGAATAGCAGTATCAAGGACTGCAAAGTAGAAATTCACTTTGGGTTCTGAATGGGTGTGTCTCGTCCTTCATACGAAAACTGCTGTTTCTTTTGCCCAATGCGAACTGGCTCTGGTTCAAATTCTGTTGGAAAGTCTATTTCTTCAGCAAGCTCGAGAGAATCTACCAGTGTTCTTTTGAACACTTCATCACTTCTGAATTCCTCCAGAATATTTTTAGTTTGCTGCAGTTTTTGAATAGCAGAATGTATGTTCAGGTTCTTTTCCTGAAGCTGCTTACTAGTGAGATTAAACTTGAAAAAGATATTATACCACAAAATGAGGGAAGTCACAAATTTAAACTTGGAAAGGCCATTTGCAAGAGCTTCTGCATCTGAACGTGCCGTATTGCCAGATGATTCAGTAAAGGTAGTATCATCAGAAATTTCAATTAGGGCATCATAAATGTTTCCAAGTTCATAGCAAAGAGGCTTCAAAGCATCATTTGTTCAACATGACTCACATCTGGTGTACAGTCCAGTATTATTGAAAAGTATTTTGCAGAATGGGCAGCTTCTACAATTTTCTTTTTAATGACATTTGCTAGGATTTGAATCAGTTCATTCTACATATTTTTTTCCTTAGTAATGAACCTATGTTTCATGATCAGTTATTTTATGTAGATGCTACTTCATGACTGGATCAAACAAAGCTAGGTATTCAACAAATTTTAAAAAGTTTCCATTACCTAGAGTGTATAATTTTTCATTTCTACAGCGGCCGCGGAATGCTAAATTTTGCCCACTGAGAACTCTCACTAAAGCAATCAGACACTCTAATATTTGTTGCCAATATTCTTCTTTTTCCTTCATCACACGTAAATTTTTTTCATTGATAGTTTTTCCTTTTTTCGTAATTCAAATTATTTCAAATTTTGAAAACATTCCAAATGTTCTGTACTTCTTTCATGTGAAGAGAGAATTGAAGGTATGTTTTTCCAGTCCTTTGAACCATTTTCAATAAGTGATGTACCAATTGCTTGATTTTTAAACAACTTGCAGCAGAAGCAAAACACAGAGTCCTTCAACACTGCATATTGTAACCAGTTTTGATGAATTTCTTCCCCATTAATGAGTTTCCTCTTGTAATGCTGAGCAGAGAATTTTCTTTTATTTCCATCCTTAGGTAAGGGAAATTCATGAACTTGTTTGGGTCCATGTTCCATGAGCATTTGCCGCACACTGTCATCACATCTGGGCCATGAAGCTGGGTCCCCATACTGTAACTTGTTTGTAACTTCCTCATCCTTTCTTCCTTCTACTTCATTTACTTCAATGTCTGCATGTGTCTCTGAAGGTGAATAAATTTTCTCCACATCCATATCAGATGCTGTGAGCTGCCTTCATCTAGACGTAAGTTTCCATCATCTTGATGTTCCAAACTGCTTCCATGCGGATGTGAGCTAACCTCCTCTCCAAGTAAAATTCCTTCATCTGGATGCTGTGAACTGCTTCCATCTTTATTTGGATTAAAGAGAAGATATTTCAAGAAGGATCCCTGCTGTTTTGCTTGGTCCTTTTCCTTCTCAGCCTTTTGTTTACGATACTAAGCTCCGGAGGGTTTTCTTTTTCCTCTTTCTATCATGGGGCATTTGAATATTGTTATGTACTATGCTCCCGACTGCAAGCATTATAGCTTTAAGGATAGCTGACACACCCACCACATGGTTGGCGATTTAAACCACATTACAGCCATCCCAACATGTCTTTTCACTGCTTAAAGATTCAATGATTAGTAACATACACTCACTTACCTATTAAAACAGTTAGTTACAGTGTTTACATGGAAACAAAATGACCTTTTTTGACGTTATAACCCGACACCGGTTGTTTGGAAAGTAATCCCCTTCCTCACAGTTACCTGCTTGGAGTGTGACATCATCACTTTCGTAGTCTATTAAGCGTTAACACTATTACTTTTCTTTTATGGACCTTATTTATTACATGTGAACCAGTTATAACAAAGAAAAGTTCATAATTATACAGCCCGATAACGCTAAGGTTTAATAACGCTTAAAGATACTCACATTTTGGATTTATAATGCTGAAAGACGTTATTCTTTATTCTTTGGCACCAAGAAATACAATTTTCCACAGTATTCGCTCGATTCTTAACCATCTACCTGCGATGTGTGTTAAAACGACCGTTTGACATGTATCAACTCGCGATATCTCCGCTCTACATGAATTTCTGGCTATGCGACCTTGATGTATATTCAAGTTAGGTGTCACTAACATTCCAGCTCTTGCTGCTGGCGGATGTGTTTCATTGTGGCTGAGTTATTGCTTATCAAAATTGCGGAGTGGGTCATCTTGACCCTATATTGCAAATTGAAATTTTTTTTCGCTAAAATATTATTTATTTTTGCAGTAAATAAAAGATTTGACATATTAATAAATTATCAGAAATGTAGAGAAATGAATTATAATTCATATTCCCTCCGTACACGCACGGGAATTGAAATAATGGCATCGTTGTTATTTTATTTGGGGGTTTTTTCGTCTTTTTCGGGTTTTTTTTTTTACATTTGATTTTTTTCATCGAATTAGGCGCCCCATTTAACTTGGCACTTTAGGCGACTGCCTAGTTCGCCTATACGGACTGGCCACCCCTGCATGGAGGATAGGTCCATTAATGCCAGGGATGATGTCCCTAACCTCTGTTTGCCAAAAGCTGGGAATGGGCGACAGGGTCACTTGATGATTTGATGATCACTTGATGACAGGGTCACTTGATGATTACCTGTTCTGTTCTTTCCCTCTGGGGCACCTGGCATTGGCCACTGTCGGAAGACAGAATACTGGGTTAGATGGACCTTTGGTCTGACCCAGTATGGACATTCTTATGTCTCTGCCACTATCAATTTAGTCTAAGCCCTGTGGCGAGAAAGGTGGCATTGACAGAATTGTCCGGTGTCATTTGTTTGAGGGGGTTTGGTCCAAGTATCCTGGCAGTGCCAGTGACTGCAGTTTGTCTGTGGTTTTACAGTCCTTGGCATGGTTAGATTAGGTGAATTATAGCTCCGAATCAGAGAGACTTTCTCCGTTTTCTTTTTCCTTTTAACTCCTTGACTGCTAAGAGAAAATTGAGTTCAGAATAAAGAGTGGAGAAGACATGAGTCGATAATATATAGGGTGTATGTGCGGGGTGTGTATGGAGATAATACATAGGGGATATGTGCGGGGTGTGTATGGAGATAATACGCAGGGTGTGTGTAGATAATATAATATGGGGGGGGTGTTACACACGTGAGACAGAATTTTCGAACAGAGGCCGCGAGCACTCTGGCCCTAAGACTGAAATCACCCCCCCCTCAAACCCTTTTAAACCGGGGGGGGGGGGAGAGAGGCTTAAGAGGCTATTTTAGCCTTAGGCTGAGCCAGGCCGCCATTAGGCCTTTTCACCCACCCACTCCCCTGCCCTGCCGGGCGGGGGCCGCTGCCCTGCGTGCCCCTCCCCTCCCTGTCGGTGCCGCGCAGCCCAGGCCGCGAGAGGCAGGGCGCGGGCCGGGCCAGACGCCCCCTGGATTGCTTCCGGGCCCGGGCTCCAGACAGGCGCTGGCTCCCGGCCAGGGGCGCCGAGCCTGCGAGCCCCGAGCGCTGGGCTGTGGCGGCCGCCGGGGAGCGCTGTGCTCAGGCCGCGCCGGTGGAGTCCCTGCGCCGAGCCGGGGAGCGGAGCCGGCGGCCCACGCCCAGCACACAGGGCCCTGCTAGGGCTGCTCCTGGCGGCCCCTCTGCCCCCGGGGAAGGCGAGGCGCGTGCGATTTCCCGCCCCTGCCCGCGCAGCCTCCCCCCCCCTCGGACTCGCCCATGAGCCTGCTCGGGAGCTACCGCAAAAAGCCCAGCAATGACGGGTACGAATCTTTGCAGCTGGTGGAGAGCAACGGTGACTTCTGCGGGGGCAGCAAGGAGCGAGCCGGCGGCAGCAAGCAAGGGGTGATCCCGGCCGTGTTGGCCGCAGCCCGGAGCCCGGCCCGACACCAGCCGCAGCCGCAGCATCTGGACGGCAGCAGCAGCACCATGGACAGCTCAGGTAAGGGGCCTCCTTTCTCCCGCTTCCCCCCCCAAAGGCCGACCGGGGAGGGGGGTGGGGATCGTGTTAGAGACCCACCTGCCTGCTCCTCGCTGGGGCTGACTGAGCTGCCCCGGCCCAGCCAGGCGCTGGCAGGGAGGGGGGATCTGGCTGCACTGGATGTGATCCTCACCCGGTGTCTAGGGAGAGGACACCCGAGATGGCAGGGTCCTGCAAATTTAAAGAGCTCTTCATTACCAGCCAATGAATAAACACAGCCCAGATGCTGCTGCTCTGTCCTGCTAATGGACGAGGGGGCTGCTGGGGCGGATGTATTGTTCCTGTGCGGGAAGCGGTTGCTGACACTTCTTATGGCAGGACATTTTTGAAACCGTAGCAAGAAAATGTACGTTCATCGGAATGTAATCCGTGCATTTCCCAGGCATGGTAAATCTTTTGAATGAGCATGCTTAGGAGAGTAGGAGGGAGTTCATTATCTAAATGAGAAAGGCATTGTGCTGTTGTGCAGCTAAATATACTGAATAGGAAACAACTATCCTGAAGATGTTGATGCTATTTTGTAAGCATTGATTAACTAAACAATGGTGGAGTTACCTTTATAAGGCACCATGATCATGAGCCTGTATGGTAAGTGACAACAGAAATCCTTTGTCCGGGCTAACAGCTTTCATAAGAGTAGTAACAACCTAGGTGGTTTGGGTGGTGGTCAGGTCATTCATAGATTCAATGCAATTTCAGAGAGATGGAAATCAGAAACACTTCTTGATAGTGTAAAATTAAAGGCAAATGACTATCATTGCAACTGATTTATTTGTAATTTCCCCCAAAGAGAAGAAAAGCTGTTGTGAAACCATGGTAAACGGGAATCAATAAAAGGGGGAGAAATCCTGAATATAGTCTATTGATTTCTTTTGAAGTCATTTGGGAATCATTTTGTTCTAAAAACAACTTGTAGAATTAAATCGGATAAATTTTGATGCATGCTGCATGAACCTTTTTTTGTGTGTGTATGTGTTAAATCTTGCAATGGAGGGACCAGATGGCCCATGTGATTGGTAATAGGATATAGAGCCCTTCACCTCTAGGTCACATAGTCAAATTTGCCTGAGTCACTAGTGATTTGAACATACTTATCTGATGATGGCCTTTCAATGTCTGCAGAAATGAATTGGTTTCAGTCCAGTTCCTAGTGGGCCAGGTGGTCACATCCCAATTACTACTCAGAGTCTTTTCAGAGAATTTTAGAGTGGAGACGTATATTAAGTAGTCATAGAAGTACTCTTTTGAGCTCTATGGGTCCAATTTGATGTCTAAGCACTCTTAGAGGATGATATAGGGAAGTTTGCACTACCACAGTCTCCTTGAATACTTATTCTTTGGATGGGGAAGTTCAGTCCCAAGGCACACCTGTCAAACTAAGTCTGACACTCTACAAGTAATGAAAAGAATTTAATGTTAAAATATATTACAATTTCTTCCTTGAGGAAAAGAATTCATGGCATAAGAAGTACCATATGGGGAAATAGTTACTTTTACGAACATGTGGGGAAAGTTCAGGTTAAGTACATTTTTTGCAAATGAATCATGTCTTTCTAGTTTCTAACCGCCTCTCGCTCTGAGAGAACATAGAAATCTACTTTAATACTTGATAGTGTGATGTTGGTGCTAGACTTGCTTGCTAGACTCAGTATGTCAGCTGATGCTTATTCACAGTAGGTTGCTAAGTTCTAGCTATCTAGGTTCTCATATCTAGGCACCCATCCGAGACACTTGGAGGCTATGGACTACTTAATATATATTGTATTTTTGACATATTATTAAAGCAATTGGTCTTGGAGTTTATTAGAATAATAGAAATAGAGGGTAAGTGTGGCAGATGATAATATTTATATCTGGCCAGGTCTGGCAAATAGTGTATAGTAAATGTCAAATGGTGACCTTTGCTTAATGTTAGCTTGTATGTTACTTGAGTGTTCTTGCAATTGCTCTGCTGTTTGTTCAGTTTTCATTATTTCCTCCCTCGGTAAAAACAAGTGTTCATGGTGGTGTTTACATAGTATTTTTCTATATAAAGGTATTAATGCAATTTTCAGCCATATCAAAAGTTCTACTGCTAAATATCAAGAGTCCCTGTGTGGTTAACTGTATAACTCCTACTATGAACTTCTAGAATTTGCATGCGCAAAATACATTGAATGATGAAGGGCTGTTTCCAGGACTTCTCCAACACTTGTGCATTACACTTGTGTTGTATTCAATTTTAATGGTTGAGAAATCTGATTAGCCTTTTTCACTTCCTTCCGCTCAGTCAGCTGTTCTCACTGGGAGTATCTTTTGCTGTTGTTACTCTGCCCAGGCCTCCTGGTCGGGTCTGTTCGCCCACCTCTCCCCATGCTCTGCCAAGTTCCTGCCCCTTTGAATGAGGTGTCTGCTCACCACATCCCCAGTGAAGCTGGAAGATGAGTGCCCCACCAACACCACAAAGGAGTCTTGGGGGAAAAACTGCAGAGAGGAACCAGCCAGACACCCCATCTTTTGGGGCAGGGACCTTTGGACATTCAGAGAACTTTCTACAGGTTTCACTGGACTTTCTGTGCCCTGTACTGATTGATTTGCTGTGTGCTACAACCCTCTTCCTCTCCTACAGTCTCTTCACCGCAGCTTTATTCCACACCTGCCTCTCTTGTCCTCTTCTTATCTGTCCTGTCCCCCTCTCACCCTTCCTTCCCCCGCCCCCATTTAGATGATTCCCCTGACCTAAACCCCCATCCCTCCCAACAAATCATAGAACATGCAGTTTGGTGCCATCACATTGTTCACTCTGCTTGGGTGTTTTACCTCTTCCCCCACCTTGTGTCTGTCTTGTCTAGTTAGATTGTAAGTGCTTCAGGGCAAGAGTAATTTACTACTCTGTACAGCACCTAGCACATTAGGACCCCATTCTTGGTTGGCCCTTGAGTACTGCTGTAATTAGCATGATTAATAATATCCATTTGATGAATTTCAGAGGTACTGCAAGCAACTGTGTGTCTAGACAGTGCAACAACAATACTCTGTTTATATGCTATTGAAATTGGCTTATGGGATTTCTTGATAGTGATTTGTCTCTGCTAAAAATGAAACCATTTTTGGATGGATGGAGTATTCTCAGCAAGATCAGGAATACTGGATCAACTGTGATATTCTGCTTAAAACTTGATGTCCATTTCTTCCACCTGGTCTTCCCAATTAAACTTTTTATGCTTACAAATGAGAGATTTTATCAGTTGTAGTCTACAGTAAATACATACATACCGGTATATAATTTAGCTAATCTGCAGAATAAAACAAGTTTTAAGAGCTGAAACTACCTCTCAGGTGTGCATGTGATTCCCATTGACTTCCACTGGGGAGCTGCTCATGAATGTAAGGACATAATTTGGTTTTAAAGCTGTACAAATGCGGATGGGTAGGTGGGTGAAATTAGCTAGTCCTACAAGACAAAGACAGTAAACCTAACCTAGTAAAACGTGTTATCAAAGGGAGCACACAGCAAAAGTGTCAAGATAATCTCCTTTCTTGGTAATCTGTATAAAACTTCCAGTTGTGATGTGGGGCAGTGTCACAAGATGGTTAGGGTCAGAACAGGCCAGTGTAGCCGACAGCCAATCCCAGACTCCTAAATGCTGCAAGAAGTGATGTTGGTGATTCAGGTTTCTCTCTAAACCAATGCCTTATCATGGTGTTAAGGAAAATTGTTCTGTGCTTTTTTTTTTTTTTTTTTGGATGAGAGAAAGTGATTCCTGATTTATTTTTTTATATGGATTACATATTGTATATTCAGAATATACAATATATAATCCATGATGGGGTCTTCTGGCCAGATTATAACTCATTTACTTTCTACCGACATGACTTTCCCCTGGCTTTTCAACAGGATACAATATTCTTCACTTCCCATGTTAAATTATGTTTAGCGTTAGTGTTGGTAAGCTGGTTCTGGAACAGTTGCCATATTTCTGTCACGGAGTTGGCTGTATTTGGGTGGTGGGAAAAGTGATCCCTCAGTGTAGCTTTAAGTTGTCAGGCATCTTGGGGCTGTTCAGATTACAAGATGCCAAGAATGCAATGACTTGACATGTTTGATTGAGACAGTTGTTACTGCACCTCTGTCCTGCATGTCTTTGGCTGCAGTGAAAGACTGGGGACCTGATACTTCACTGCATCATGTCGCTTCTGCACTAGTGGAACTCCACCGAAGAACCATTCTGTAAAACTGGAGTAACAGCGGGGAATCAGGCCCTTCACCTCTTTGCTGTATCAGTACATTTGAAAGAAGTTTCCAGAGTCAAGTAGCAACCCCTCCTATTAAGCCAGACTTACACCAGTGGCTGAGGAGAAATCGTTGCTGCTCTCCTGCAGGTGTTCCAATGAGGAAAGGCAGCTTTAAAATCTGTCTGGAGCTCCATAGGAGTCTCATTGATGGAGGCTTAATGAGCACATTTTCCAGTTGACCTACTCTGGATCCCTCTTAGGCAAGCAATACCCACTTTGGGGGCTGCACTCGCTGGTTACTGGTAGCCTGTACCACCTGCACTCCTGGTGCACTAGGGTGCTGGAGTTTGGGTTCCTCTGGCCGTGAAGTGAACTGGACCCATAATTTTGATGCTGTTATGTTGCTGGTAGTGTTTCTTAGTGTTACATTTAAGAATGCTCTTCACTGTGTCAATAGTACATTAATAAAGTGCCAGTTACATTACACAAGGAAAACTCAGAGGAGAAAATAGTGCCAGAAATTGGGGCATAACCTAGGATTGGCTATATGGTTCCAATGTAAATACCAACACTTCATGACATAGATGGGTTTGGGTTTGATCAAACTCTGGCTTTCACTTGATTTGGGGTTGTTTTAGGTTTGCCAGTTATAACATATTGTCTTCTCAAGTCATATAAGATTAAAGGGACTTGTTTGTGCATAGAAGGAGGAGGAGTGCCCAGAGACCGACAGTGTGAAATATAAACAGATGTACAAAATATATTCCTTTTATTCCAGGTAGGCACTGTATGTTATTTCTGTTCTGTGAAGAAAATGTTGTTTAAGATTCGCATTTTGACAACATTAAATTTAAGGTAGCTTCATTACTCTAGAAGCATAGGAAAGTGTAGATGTAGATACGTTATAAAGTAATTAGGGAACTGAGGGTGGTGAGGGATTATGGTGAAGACATAACATTGGGAATTCTGGATCAGAACCTCAGCTGGTGTAGTAAAGTCAGTGCAGTTGTGCTAACTTATCCCAACTCAAAATATGGCCCTCTAGTTAAAAAACAAAACAAAAAAGATACTAAACCTTTTTTGGATGGTACTTAAAGATTGAAAGTAGGTCTAAACATTGGCTTGCAAACCTATAAATAATCCTTGCAATAAAAATAACCAAACCTTTAGGCTGTATTCTAACTTCCCAGATACTTATGCAGGTAGAATGAAAGAATACCTTTAAAAAAAATTTTTTTTGAAGGATTAAGTTAACTAAAA
Organism: Terrapene triunguis; assembly: GCF_002925995.2. Lineage (NCBI taxonomy): Eukaryota > Metazoa > Chordata > Testudines > Emydidae > Terrapene > Terrapene triunguis. The sequence continues at coordinate 37,998,713 of NW_020664562.1, read as the reverse complement.
CCATATTTTCGCATATCTGGGGGGAAAAAATCACTTTTAGGCATATAGATATGGTGTGTGGGTATGTGTGTGTGTGTGTGTATATATATATATATATATATAATTACAAAATGTAATATGACTAGAATGGGAGATTTTAACTAAAGTAAGTCATGTTTTGATCTGAACATCCCCTTCCATTGATTCTGTAGCATGTAAATGTGTTTGGTCCAAGCCCCGCAACATCGTGTTAGCACGTGAAAACAAGAGACGACCTGACTGGTCTGTGTCCATTGTCCAAGCTGAGTGAAATGGAGAAAGTTCCTGTTTGAATAATTTAAGATGTTGGTAATACAAGGTAGGGAATTTGTTTTATTTAAATAATTTGAACTTCGTTTCTCTCTGACACGACATAAGACATGAAATTTTAACATTCTGGTTCAAATTGCAATTGTGTTGACTTTACTTTTTGTTTTGATTAAGTAGGAATGCAAAGATATAAATGACCCACAGTAATGCTGAACATTTACTGGTAGGATTCATGGATTTAGCTCATAGTTTCATAATTTTTGTTCTCAGTCATTATATTCCAGATAGGGCTGGTATCAGTGTTTATTAAGATTGACCAACATTTTCCATTATGAGACCCTGTGTTCAGTTGCATATAACTTTGCCAAACTTCAGTTGTTTCAGCTGAAACTTTCCATGCTGGGTATCTGAATTTTTTCAAGAAAATTTAAGGCAAAATGGTCCAGTTATTGCCAAGAACAAGGCTAGGGGAGAAAACACTGTTTTGCTCATATTTTTTAAAAAATACATCTTGAGCTCTTTTCTTTGACCAGCTCTACCACACCTATGCTTTGGAGCAGGGATTTGAAATATGGCTGGTCTTTGTATCAGGGATATGCTTTTTGCTGTCCCTGTGAAAATCTGCCCAAATTTGGCCAATTTATAAGTCTTTGAAAAAAAAATCTTAGTTGCACATGCTCAGTAGAGAATTGCTAATGCTAAAAGATTCCATCGTCACTGAGCATGCTCCAGCCCTTCACCGCTCCTAGGGCTGACCAGACAGTGCATGTGTTAGTGAGAAATGTGTGTGATCCTGTAACTAAAAACTGTATCATATTGTATTTGTATATGTACCAGGGGGCCAAATTACAGCTGCATACTTTGAGTAGAAAATCATCCCAGACTACCACCACTACAAGACTTCCTTATGTCATTTTAATAGGTTCACTGCTTATCTTTGTTCAAGAATAATCTGAAAGACCAACCTCCAGAGAGGAATCTTAGGCTATGGCTACACTACAGAGCTTACAGCAGCGCAGCTGAACTTATACGGATGTAAGAGGTAGTATGTACACAGCCTTAGGGTATGTCTAAGTAATTAGGTCAATTCAATAGAAGTCGATTTTTTTAGAAATCGATTTGATACAGTTGATTGTGTGTGTCCCCACTAAGCGCATTAAGTCGGCGGTGTGCGTCCACAGTACCGAGGCTAGCATCGACTTTCAGAGCGTTGCATTGTGGTAGCTATCCCACAGTTCCCGCAGTCTCCGCCACCCATTGGAATTCTGGGTTGAGCTCCCAATACCTGATGGATCAAAAACATTGTCGCGGGTGATTCTGGATACATGTCGTCAGGCCCCCCTCCCTCCCTCCGTGAAAGCAACGTCAAAAAATCGTTTCTCACCTTTTTTCCTGGGTTACCCGTGCAGACAACATACCACGGCAAACATGGAGCCCGCTCAGCTCACTGTCACCATATGTCTCCTGGGTGCTGCTGGCAGACGCGGTACTGCAGTGCTACACAGCAACATCCCCTTGCCTTGCCTTGTGGACGGCAGACGGTACAATACAACTGCTAGCTGCCGTCATCGTCCCGTGGGTGATCCTGGCCGACCTCGGTTAGGTTGGTCGGGGGTGCGTGGGCAGACATGGGTGCTCCTGGCCGGCCTCGGTGAGGTCGGTCGGGGGTGCCTGGACAAAAATGGGAATGACTCCAGGTCATTCTCTTCTTTAAGTTTCGTCTAATGGAGATTCAGTCCTGCCTGGAATATCATGCCAGCTGGAGGCTTCTGCCTCAGGCTGCTCTCCCAGCCGGCAGCACCGCGCGGTTGCACCTACCCCAGCCTACCCCTTGCTCCCATGGCTCATGAAGCCTGGACAGTAGTAAGGAGCAGTTCAACTATAGGCTGAGCAAGTGCATAATGGTGATAGAATGTGCCTTTGAACATTTAAAAGCTCACTGGCACAGTTTACTGACTCGGTTAGACCTCAGTGAAACCAATATTCCCATCGTTATTACTGCTTGCTGTGTGCTCCACAATATCTGTGAGAGTAAGGGGGAGACGTTTATGGCGGGGTGGGAGGTTGAGGCAAATCGCCTGGCCTCTGATTACGCGCAGCTAGACACCAGGACGGTTAGAAGAGCACAGCAGGGTGCGCTGTGCATCAGAGAAGCTTTGAAAGCCAGTTTCATGACTGGCCAGGCTACGGTCTGAAAGTTCTGTTTGTTACTCCTTGATGAAAACCCGCCCCCTTGGTTGACTCTTCTTCCCTGTAAGCCAACCGCCCTCCCCTCCCCCATTTGATCTCCGCTTGCAGAGGCAATAAAGTCATTGTTGTTTCAAATTCATGCATTCTTTATTAATTCATCACACAAATGGGGGAATAACTGCCAAGGTAGCCCAGGAGGGGTGGGGGAGGAGGGAAGCATCCCCTAGAATGGCATGCAGTTCATCATAGAAGCGGCATGTCTGGGGCTCTGACCCGGAGCGGCCGTTTGCCTCTCTGGTTTTTTGGTAGGCTTCACGCGGCACTGCTGCGGGTCCCTGTTATAACCTCTGTCCTTCATGCCCTTGGAGATTTTTTCAAATATTCCGGCATTTCGTCTTTTGGAACGGAGTTCGGATAGCACGCATTTGTCTCCCTATACAGCAATCAGATGCAGTACCTCCCGTTCGGTCCATGCTGGAGCTCTTTTGCCATTCTGAAACTCCATGGTCACCTGTGCTGATGAGATCTGCACGGTCACCTGTGCTGATCAGCTCGCCATACTGGCCAAACAGGAAATTAAATTCAAAAGTTCGTGAGGCTTTTCCTGTCTACCTGGCCAGTGCATCTGAGTTGAGAGTGCTGTCCAGAGTGGTCACAATGGAGCACTCTGGGATAGCTCCCGGAGGCCAATACCGTCGAATTGCGTCCACACTACCCCAAATTCGACCCAGCAGGGTCGATTTCAGCGCTAATCCCCTCGTCGGGGAGGAGTACAGAAATCGATTTTAAGAGCCCTTTAAGTCGACAAAAATGGTTTCGTTGTGTGGACGGGTGCAGGGTTAAATCGATCTAACGCTGCTAAATTTGACCTAAACTCGTAGTGTAGACCAGGGCTTAGAGTGGACTGAATTTAGAACGAGGACAAAAAAGGCAAAATTAGTAATGGAAGATTTGAGCAAAAGCGGAAAGAGACAGAAAATATAAAACAAATACAGAAAATAATAATACCTGATACGGAATATGGAGAAGAGTTTATGGGTGGCTGAAAGTGGTTAGAGAATGAGGAATAGGCAATGGAGGAATAAGATGAACTTCTTGCTTCCGCTGTGACGTGTAGTAATGCTCTCTCGCACTAACAAGCTGAATATTGAAAGAAAATGAGTGTTTGGTTAAACACACAAATATGAAAGTAACAGTAAGAACACGCTTAATAAAACTAATGAAATTGCTGTCCACATTGGTCTTGTACAGTGTTCTTAAATTATTCATAATCTGAAAATTATCTAAAATCCATTGGAAGTATAAAGTCAGGATTTCTTTAACTGTTTTAAATTTGCATACCCACAAATCTAAACTCTGTGTGTTGGTGCTTACCCCGACTGAGTCAGGAGAGAGACGTCTCCATATCACTGGCAATGAGACAGAGGATCTCTCAGACAATGTCTGCTTTGTTTTGTGTCTCTGCATTTGTAAAAGAGAAGGTTCCATTTCATAAGCCTCTTTGTTTTGAACACTGAATAGCATGGCCTGATTCTTCTTGCATGTGATGTGGCAGTAGCTTTACATGCTGTTTTTTCTCAGTTTTAGTTTTAGTGTAAACTTTAAAAACAAGTTTCATGGCTTTGCCAAGTTTCAGCATTTAATCACTTTGACTGCCAACACATTTTGCTCATCATAATGTAAATTTCACAAACAAGGAAAATCTTTCATTTGGTATAAATAAACTTGAATGACCAATGGGGAAGGCGGGGGGAGAGGGGAATTGCTCACAGTGCAGATGTTTTGCTCAGGTCACTTGTAACACTGGGTTATTTTGTACCCTTAAAATATATCTGCTTGTTGTTGTTAAGGAATATTGGTTAGACAACGAGGCAAACTTGTAAAGTTCTGAAGAAACAGCAGTAATATTTCCTAGAGTTCTCAAAAATGTCATGAAGTTTATATGTAGGCAGTCTGATTATAAAACCTTAAGGCTTTACTCATAAAAAATTACTTATGTGGTCATTCTGTGTTGGTTTTATAAATTTGTATACAAATGTAAGGATTATTCTTGGAATTTATAGTGCTGTATGTTTACATGAGCTGGTGGGGGACGACGACTTGAAATTGAAAGAAACTGAAGAAAAATTACACGTGGAATTTAATTGCTAGAATATTCACATGTAGCACTTTTCATTGGTAGATTTCCAAGTGCCTTACAAAGGAGAGCAGTATCATTATCCCCATGTTACAGGTGGAGATATCGAGACACAGAGAGGGGAAAGTGACTTGCCAAAGGTCATCTAGTAGATCACTGGCAATGCCAGGACTAGAACCCAGGTCTCCTGACTCCCAGTCCATTGCTCTAGCCACTAGGACTTACTGTCTAGGAGTGGACATAGCCTTTCTGTACATTAGCAGTGACTGCATAATAAACAAAGCTCATTCCTGCAAGTATTGACGATTTCTCTCGGAGTCTCTATTACAATGCATTGTCCTGCATGGCAAGAACCTGCAACAATGCTCTGCACTTTCAATTTATACATGGCCACCATGGCCAGTACTTCTTCAACTTCTTATGCACAGAATAATGTGTTACTGTAGTCAAGAGCTCTATTTTAGTTACTCACATAGCCCCCATTACCTTAATATCTAAGTGCCTTGCAATTTTTTAATGCTTTTATCTGCACAACACTCCTGTGAGGGATCCTATTCTCCCTTTCAGGCAGAGTCATTCGTGCCCCTACAGGTGAGAATAAGGCCCAACAACTTTCCAAAAGGAGCTACATTATTTGTAAAAGTAGACTGTCCTGGAACTTGCCTTTGCAGTCATTGAAACCATTTGGGACATATATAAAGTCTGGAGGCAGTTTCTGCCTGATGTGCACAAAACTCCAGATAAAAAGTGTAGCCAAAACATGGGTGTTACAAGTTTCGTAAAATCAGTATTTGGACAAAATATTTAAATGGATGTAAATGCTAGGGATGAGTGTGCAAGTCCCTTATTAATACTGCCTCATTTGAGTGAGCAGCATTCCTGGAGGCTGGGCGATCCCTGACTTTGGGTTTTTTAAACTAACACCTGTCAGGGATAGTCTAATCCCACTTCAGTGTGGGGGGATGGACTGGGTGACCTCCAGAGGTCCTTACAGCCCTGCATTTCTGTGACTATAGATAATTCACACAGGACGTAAAGAAATGCCTCTTGTTTGAAAATGAGAATCTCCCTTTTTGGAAGTGTGTGTGGGGAAAGGTTATACAAATAGGAACAGTAAAAGGTGTGGGGTGTGTGGAAGAGGAGATAAGCTTGGCACACGTCCTGGAAGGCTACACCTGCACTTGTGACTGTACACCATTACACGTGCCTTGATGTGTCATGACCTCCCTGTTACCCATATCTAAAACCCTGAAGCATGATCCTGAATGATAGCACACAGAACAAAAGCTACATGCATGAGGGGTGTGGGTAGGTACGTGCCTCTGCTGTGGCATGGCCCCATATCAGTCCTGCAGTGCAGTATGGACATGGCCAATGGGTGTGTGCCAGGTCATGGGTATCGATAGTCCTCCAGGGCTATTCCCACAATGCACTCATCCCTTTACATACTGCCTGACCCTTACCCAAAGGCATAAAGGTCCCAGACTCGACCCTCCCGCCTTCCATTGCTGGGGTAGTAGCAACCTGCGCTGAGCACTTCAGATCAGTTCTCCCATGAATTCTATTGCTCAGGACAGGTGACCATGGATCATGTTCCAAGAGCTGCCTCTAGTCTCTGGAACACACCTGGGTTCTGATCAGCGTGTGCTCGGAGTACACCGTCCTCACAGCTTTGCTCGGATCAGCAGGAACATTCTCCTCTAACGGGGCCTTTCATGAAGGCTGGAGGAGACAGGATTCACTAGCCAGCTCATTGCTGCATGCATATGAAGGACCCGAGGCTCTTGTAGGGGAGAGTGAAGGACTCAATGATCACTCCGGGAGGGGACCTTGCACATGCCCGTGCTACGATGAGTTGGACCGGGCACCCTCCAGGACTGCAAGTATGGAGCCTGAAGTTACTCACGATCCTCTCCTCAATCCCACTGGCCTTATTGTATGACCAGATGCCATTAAGGGGCACAGTGAGGAGGCAGCAGGGACTCTGGAGGAAGCCTGAGGAAACCTGGAGGAAGAGGAGCATGTGATTCAGCATTTCTACCAGGCCGACTGAGGAAGCCTTCCCTGAAGAGCAACTGCAGGAAGAGCCCCGAGACCTTCCTCCCCTCTGGACAGAAGCTCCTACCTGACCACCCCATTGCAAGGCAGAGGTCCAAAGCCTCCGCCCCCCTCATCCGCAGTCTGGTAGGCAGAGAATGGGGGGGGCAGAGGAGGCTTGCGAGCTGCGCTTTAATGGTAAAAGAGGGGGCTTGCGAGCCACAGTTTGGCCACCCCTGGCATAGAGCGTACACTTATAAAGTTTGCAGATGATACCAAGCTGGGAGGGGTTGCAAGCACTTTGGAGGACATTATTAGAATTCAAAAGACCTTGACAAGCTGGAGAAATGGTCTGAAATAAATAGGATGAAATTCAATAAGGACAAATGCAAAGTACTACACTTGGGAAGGAGTAATCAGTTGCACAAATACAAAGTGGGAAATGACTGCCTAGGAAGGAGTGTGGCAAAAAAGGACCTGGGGGTTATAGCGAATCACAAACTAAATGAGTCAGCAATGTCATACTGTTGCAAAAAAACAACAACAACAAAAAACAAACAAACAAAATCCACCACCCATCATTCTGGGAAGTATTAGCAGGAGTGTTGTAAGCAAGAAGTAGTTCTTCCACTCTGCTCAGCACTGATATGGCCTCCACTGGAATGCTATGTCCAGTTCTTGGCATTACACTTCAGAAAAGATGTGGAAAAATTGGAGAAAGTCCAGAGGAGAGCAACAAAAATGATTAACTGTCTAGAAAACATGACCTACGAGGAAAGATTGAAAAAAATGGGTTTGTTTAGTCTGGAGAAGAGAAAACTGAGGGAGGGGGGACATAAGTCTTCAAGTATGTAAAAGGTTGTTATAAAGAAGAGGGTGATAAACTGTTCTCCTTAATCACTGAGGACAGGATAAGAAATAAATTGCAGCAAGGGAGATTTAGGTTATACATTAGGAAAAACGTCCTAATTGTAACAGTAGTTAAGCACTAGAGCAAATTACCTGAGGAGGTTATGAGATCTCCATCATTGGAGGTTTTTAAGAACAGGTTAGACAAACACCTGTCAAGGGTGTCTAGATAACACTGAGTCCTACCTCAGTGCAGGGGGCTAGACTAGATGACCTTTTGAGGTCACTTCCAGTCCTACACTTCTATGATTCTAGGATAAGTGCTATGAGCAACGGTGTCAGAAAACATTGTAAGGAAGGAATGTGTGAAGCCCCTCCCCAAACCCTACAGAACTATTTTTAAATAACTTTAACAATGCTTCAATGCTCCCCATAAAGCACCCTGAAACAGAGCTGTTATCATATAACAAAAACCATTGCTCAATGATGGCATGAAAGTGCATATATCCTCTCCACTCTTGATCGGGTTTTTCCAGCAGCACCATTGTGTCACAGTCCTAAGTCACACTCTGGCTCCACACTAATCCACAATGTGTGAGCAAATAGCATCATGAATTTCCAGGAACCAGGAGCAATGTGCACGTGGGAGGGATCCAGCTGACTGTATAGATTTTGAAAACCGGATCTGTCCTGTACCCACTTGCTCTGGAATTATTCCCCTTTAGCATTGCACGTATTATGCAAGGCATGGCACGCCATGATAATGTGAACTGCGCTGGCTACAATGGCATTCAGGTGCATCTGCAGGCTTCGCCAATGAGCTTGCAGATGCCCAAAGGTGCACTCCAACACAATTCTGCAGCTAGTCGGTAATTAAAGTCCCTTTTTCTTGGGTTGGTGATGTCGGGGTATGGCTGCATGAGTCATGTTAGGACTGGCTTTGTGAGATTTCCCAAAATAACTGTTGGCACAGAAACACTGGATATAACCATGTTGTTTCTGGGCAATTTAATCCCTTTTCCCCCTGCAATACAATCCTGAGCTCCTGGCATCATGGACCTTTCACAGGTGTCCAGCACTGGTGTTCATGAACTAACCCCTGAGGCCCATGGAGCCTTGGAGAATAAATTCATCACATATGCACCGGCTCCCTTCAGTGGGCAAAGTATTGGGATTGCCCCCTGCATGGTTCAGAACTGCCCTCGCACCCATCCTCGGAAATCCCACTATAATTCAGGGACTTCAGTTATGGCAGCCACCTGTGGGTAGATTACAATATGGACAGTATAGCAAACCTGAACCTCCACCACCCAAAAAGTTGATTTCTCAGCCCCAAAATGGTTTGGAACTGACCGGTAGCTGTCAGGTATTGCCAGCTTCCAAGGGGCAATCGTTACCTGCTTCTGGAGTGGTATGCATTTCCAAGAACGAGTGGGCTGGCACTGGAGCGTTGGTGCAGGCTTCTTGCACGGCTCCATGAAGGTCTGTTTTCTCATTTGGAAGTTATGCAGCCACTGGTCATCATCCCAGGACTCCAAGACAATGTGGTCCCACCACATGGTGCTGGTTCTCCAGGACCAGAAGCAGCGGTCCACGCATGGGCATACTATTGCAATCCCAGCACTGAAGACATCTGTTCCATGGGACTGCAGTGGATTTTCATTCAGCCTTTTGGTCAGCCATCTTTGGCATCTCAAATATTTCTGGACCCATTCCATCCAGCAGCCAGTACTGGACCACATGAACATTTGTCCTACGAGCAGACATAATTCTGGACTTGCTCGATATCTTCTAATGCAGTTTGGCAGAGGAGAGAGAGAACTGGGAGCTGCCATTGCAAAAAGTGTGAAGGCGGCATACAGTACCAGCAACACACAGCAAGGCAGTTCCCAGAGTGTCTCTCGTGATGCAGAGGATTCTGGGATACTGTCCCTGAAATGGTAGCGCTATCGTCAGGTACGGAAAAGAGGCAGCCAGTGTGTATGTGGGAATATGCCTGCGCCCGGTCTATACTCGTGCCCCAGCACAGCATACATGGACACTTGGTGCAGGCACAAGGTACATGGGCTAGCAGTACATGGAAAAGTAGCCAGGGAAGCGTGCAAGTGTAGACGTAGCCTAACTTGAGAGCTACCTACCAGAGATCTAGCCAGGGTGTGTGTGCTATGCCTACACCCTTTCAGTTTGCTGCTTCCAAACCTAATTTGGAATCTTGTCTATAATTGCATGAAATAGATTGTGTGTATGTGTTTGTGTATAGGGGTGGCTTCACTGTAACTGAAGTATGTTTAGTGTTACTTACAGGACACATCACTGGCTAAAACACAGACGGAAATCCGCTGACCTGGTATTCGGTTAAAATTTAGCACAATGCAGCAAACACCTTCCCGCTTCAGTGTGCAGTAGTTAAGGGCTGAATCGCCAGTGTGGTGGTACATGATAGACCCACACATTTGTCATGTAAATTAGCAATGGGCTTAAATTGCAGCAAGAGAGGTTTAGGTTGGACATTAGGAAAAACTTCCTAACTGTCAGGGTGGTTAAGCACTGGAATAAATTGCCTAAGGAGGTTGTGGGATCTCCATCATTGGAGATTTTTAAGAACAGGTCAGACAAACACCTGTCAGGAATGGTCTAGATAATACTTAGTCCTTCCATGAGTGCAGGGGACTGGACTAGATGACCTCTCAAGGTCCCTTCCAGTCCTATGATTCTATGACACCAGTATGCTTCAGTTGCTGAAAGGCTGTGAATCTGAAATAGAGGAAGAATGTGGTTGTATGTTCAGGAAAGGAGAGGAATTCAGGCCGTAAGGGTATAGGAATGGTATAAAATGCTGTTCTTCAGTAAAATGGGGTAGTATACGTTGGAGGCAACCTTAACATATGCAAACAGTAGCATGTTGCTAGAATTCAGTTTCTCATTGACGTCAGTGAATCCCCTCAGACCTCCTACAATGACCATAAACAATTATTCACATTAGCCAGATACACATTTAATTATAAAAGTTTCAAATATACTCATAGACAGTTATACAGATTGGGTACACTCATCAGATTACAGAAGAGCCTGCAGTTCATACTGGCATCTCGACCTTCTCAGTCAGCGTTTGTATCCTGTAGTGTGTCACCCACCCGTCTAGCATTCTTTATGCAGTTTCTCTTACTGCCTCTTTGTCTGTTTCTTATGCTAATTATCTACTTAGAAAAAAATTATTCTTTATCTTTTCTCATGTTCCTGACCCTGTCACTCTGTGGGAAAATCTGCAGTCCACGAATTGACCATAAGAACATAAGAACGGCCATACTGGGTCAGACCAAAGATCCATCAAGCCCAGTATCCTGTCCTCTGACAGTGGCCAATGCCAGGTGCTCCAAAGGGAATGAACAGACAGGTTATCATTAAGTGATCCATGCTCTGTCACCCAATCCCAGCTTCTGGCAACAGAGGCTAGGGACACCATTCCTGCCCATCCTGGCTAATAGCTATGGATGGACCTATCTTCCTCAGCCTCTTAAAAACCCCCTTGGCCACCTATGACCCAGTCTCCTGACAATGAGGCATCGAGGGATAGCTGAAGACTCTGTAACAGCTTAGTGAAGGAGCGTTTCCTTTCCATTCAATAGTTGGTGAGCTACATGCACCTCAATCATTACCCTCTACTATCAACCCTCTTCTAATGAATTTAGCTTTCCCGTATACTCAAGACCCTTTATTCTTCCTTTTTTTACTGTCTTCAAGATGCTTATTGTAAAATGGCCAAACTGTGCACAATTCTCCAGATGAAGGAGCACCAGCTGTTTTAACACTGTTATAGTCTCATGGGCTTTGTGATCTAATCATTTCTCTATACATCTCAGTTTATACTTGTTTTCTTAACCATTGGCTAATATTAAAATTGAACTTCAAGTTCCTGCTCAGTGGCATCTTCCCTGCCCCTTTCCCTTTCTTGAGTTAGTGTCTGAATACTGGTCTTTTTTTGCCTAGTGTTTAAATTTTCATTTAATATATATATATAGAGAGAGAGAGAGAGATACCTATCTCATAGAGCTGGAAGGGACCCTGAAAGGTCATCAAGTCCAGCTCCCTGCCTTCACTAGCAGGACCAAGTACTGATTTTTGCCCCAGATCCCTAAGTGGCCCCCCTCAGAGATTGAACTCAGAACCCTGGGTTTAGCAGGCCAATGCTCAAACCACTGAGCTATCCCTCCCCCCTCCACGTCCATGTCTAAGATACTTTGCCTCATTGTCAGGAGACTGGGTCATAGGTAGTCAGGCCTAGTGGTCAGAGTCCAAACGCCAGAGGCAAGGTTTGAAACAGAGTCAGCGCCAGGCATCAGAGCTGAGAGGCAGAACCAGATTATCTGAAGACAGCAAAGGCAGGACTGGAGTGTGGTTGGGTGCAGGGCACATCTAGGCAGGAGCAGGGCTTGGAATGAGATAAGCGTAGGGAGGCGGAGAATTCATAGGTGTGTGCATTGACTAGACCTGATCCTGTGCTGCTTTGCTGAAGACCAAGCCACCTGACTGCCTTAGCCAATCAGGTGGTTCTGCTGTCGCCCAGCTGTGCTCATTGACTGCCTGATGAATGGACAGATGCAGCTGCAGGGCCTTATTCCTGACACTCATGCAGATGCCCCAGTCTCCTTCCTCAGGGAGTCAATATAGCAGATGTATACTCTGTGACATCTTTACACCTGGGGATGTAAAGTATGCGTGAAAAGTGGATGTAACAAAGTTCTCTGCCATGTTGCCATGTGCCTACTCTTACCCAAGTTGTACCCAATGAGCATTAACCTCTGTTACAAAGACCTTGTTTTAAATTGGGATTTTCAGTACATCTTATAAACCTTGCTAGTTATGTGTACAGTGTAACGTTAAAAACTTTCTTGAAATCTCAGTAAAGTGTCTACTGCTTTACTCTTGTGTCTTACTGTCACTGTGGGAAACTTATCAGATGTAGTCATGATTTCTTATTAATCCATGCTGTCTTTCCCCAGTCTGTACTTTTCCAGATGTTCTGTTTTGTCTCTAATCAATGACTACAGAAACTTTCCTCCTCTAAGCTTAGATATATGGGTATGCTCTATCACCTCTTGATCCCCTCTTAAAGTCATGTAAGTCATGTAATTTTAGCTTTTTTTCAGTTTGTGTCTTCTTGCTGCCAATGAGGAATCCGATCTCAATTACAGATCCTTTTATTTTGCCTGCAATATCTTTGCTCTTTCTGGTTTGTCCCTTGCATTTGCCTCAGTAACTTGCAATTCTTTCCACCACTTCAATTCTCATCTCACAAGTGCTGGAGGAACCAACTAGGGGCAGAGCTTTTCTTGACCTGCTGCTCACAAACAGGGAAGAATTAGTAGGGGAAGCAAAAGTGGATGGGAACCTGGGAGGCAGTGACCATGAGATGGTCGAGTTCAGGATCCTGACACAAGGAAGAAAGGAGAGCAGCAGAATACGGACCCTGGACTTCAGAAAAGCAGACTTTGACTCCCTCAGGGAACAGATGGGCAGGATCCCCTGGGAGAATAACATGAAGGGCAAAGGGGTCCAGGAGAGCTGGCTGTATTTTAAAGAATCCTTATTGCGGTTGCAGGAACAAACCATCCCGATGTGTAGAAAGAATAGTAAATATGGCAGGCGACCAGCTTGGCTAAACAGTGAAATCCTTGCTGATCTTAAACGCAAAAAAGAAGCTTACAAGAAGTGGAAGATTGGACAAATGACCAGGGAGGAGTATAAAAATATTGCTCAGGCATGCAGGAGTGAAATCAGGAAGGCCAAATCACACTTGGAGTTGCAGCTAGCAAGAGATGTTAAGAGTAACAAGAAGGGTTTCTTCAGGTATGTTAGCAACAAGAAGAAAGTCAAGGAAAGTGTGGGCCCCTTACTGAATGAGGGAGGCAACCTAGTGACCAAGGATGTGGAAAAAGCTAATGTACTCAATGATTTTTTTGCCTCTGTCTTCACGAACAAGGTCAGCTCCCAGACTGCTGCACTGGGCAGCACAGTATGGGGAGAAGGTGACCAGCCCTCTGTGGAGAAAGAAGTGGTTCGGGACTATTTAGAAAAACTGGACGTGCACAAGTCCATGGGGCCGGATGCGCTGCATCCGAGGGTGCTAAAGGAGTTGGCGGATGAGATTGCAGAGCCATTAGCCATTATTTTTGAAAACTCATGGCGATCGGGGGAGGTCCCAGATGACTGGAAAAAGGCTAATGTAGTGCCCATCTTTAAAAAAGGGAAGAAGGAGGATCCGGGGAACTACAGGCCAGTCAGCCTCACCTCAGTCCCTGGAAAAATCATGGAGCAGGTCCTCAAGGAATCAATTATGAAACACTTAGAGGAGAGGAAAGTGATCAGGAACAGTCAGCATGGATTCACCAAGGGGAAGTCGTGCCTGACTAACTTAATTGCCTTCTATGATGAGATAACTGCCTCTGTGGATGAGGGGAAAGCAGTGGATGTGTTATTCCTTGACTTTAGCAAAGCTTTTGATACGGTCTCCCACAGTATTCTTGCTGCCAAGTTAAAGAAGTATGGGCTGGATGAATGGACTGTAAGGTGGATAGAAAGCTGGCTAGATCGTCGGGCTCAACGGGTAGTGATCAATGGCTCCATGTCTAGTTGGCAGCCAGTTTCAAGCGGAGTGCCCCAAGGGTCGGTCCTGGGGCCGGTTTTGTTTAATATCTTTATTAATGATCTGGAGGATGGTGTGGACTGCACTCTCAGCAAGTTTGCAGATGACACTAAACTGGGAGGTGTGGTAGATACACTAGAGGGTAGGGATCGGATACAGAGGGACCTAGACAAATTAGAGGATTGGGCCAAAAAAAACCTGATGAGGTTCAACAAGGACAAGTGCAGAGTCCTGCACTTAGGACGGAAGAATCCCATGCACTGCTACAGACTAGGGACCGAATGGCTAGGTAGCAGTTCTGCAGAAAAGGACCTAGGGGTCACAGTGGACAAGAAGCTGGATATGAGTCAACAGTGTGCTCTTGTTGCCAAGAAGGCTAACGGCATTTTGGGCTGTATAAGTAGGGGCATTGCCAGCAGATCGAGGAACGTGATCGTTCCCCTTTATTCGACATTGGTGAGGCCTCATCTGGAGTACTGTGTCCAGTTTTGGGCCCCACACTACAAGAAGGATGTGGAAAAATTGGAAAAAGTCCAGCGGAGGGCAACAAAAATGATTAGGGGTCTGGAGCACATGACTTATGAGGAGAGGCTGAGGGAACTGGGATTGTTTAGTCTCCAGAAGAGAAGAATGAGGGGGGATTTGATAGCTGCTTTCAACTACCTGAGGGGGGGGGGTTCCAAAGAGGATGGAGCTCGGCTGTTCTCAGTGGTGGCAGATGACAGAACAAGGAGCAATGGTCTCAAGTTGCAATGGGGGAGGTCTAGGTTGGATATTAGGAAACACTATTTCACTAGGAGGGTGGTGAAGCACTGGAATGCATTACCTAGGGAGGTGGTGGAGTCTCCTTCCTTGGAGGTTTTTAAGGGCCGGCTTGACAAAGCCCTGGCTGGGATGATTTAGTTGGGAATTGGTCCTGCTTTGAGCAGGGGGTTGGACTAGATAACCTCCTGAGGTCCCTTCCAGCCCTAATATTCTATGATTCTATGGTGACTATAGAATTTATACACTGCTGTCGCTCTGTGCATTTTGGGATATCAAATTTATTTCATGTTTTAAATTTATTTAACAGCTAAATGTATTGGAAACCATGTATATGCTTATTGACTGAGGCTAAAAGCATAAAAAGTGCAATTTAACTCCTTGGTCCAGTGGAGAAAACATTACTTCACACTAGCTTTTCAGAAGCTGAAGTTTCAGCCATGAGCATATACATAATAGAATCAGCACTCTACTGATGCCTAATATGTAATACTCACAGGCTGGTGCTTTGATATGTAATTTAACCGTTTTGAAGGACTAAGTTAGCAGGAATAAGCATAAATTACTTACCACAGTAAAACTAACATGCTTAGGGGGTGCTGGTGCCATCATATATTTATTTTAAATCATCATTACTTAGAAATTTAAGACAAAATTGTGAGTAGGGACCCATTTTTAGATTGTCTGTCCCTGTACATCCTTTATTTCTCCCCCCAACCTCCACACACTTTCATCTAAGATCAAATATAATATCCGTTTAATATCAGGATGTGGTGTGCCCACACCTTGACTACTCTGTCCAGTTCTGGTTGCCCCATCTCAAAAAGGATATAATAGAACTGGAAAAAGTTCAAAGAAGGGCAACAAAGATGATCAAGGGTATGAAATGGCTTGCATATGAGGAGAGACTACAAAGATTAGGGCTGTTCAGTTTAGAAAAGAGACGACTAAGGGGAGATACAATAGAGGGCTATAAAATCATGACTGGTGTGGGAAAAAAGTGAATAGAGAAGTGTTATTTACTCTTTCCCACAATACAAAAACCAGGGTTCACCTGATGAAATTAATAGGCAGCAGTTTTAATACAAACAAGAGGAAGTACTTTTTCACACAATGCACAATTAGCCTTTGGAACTCATTGCCATGGTATGTTGTGATGGACAGAAGTATAAATGGGTTCAAAATAGAACTAGATAAGTTTATGGAGGATAGATCCATCAATGGCTATTAGCCAAGATTGTCAAGGATGCAACTGCATGTTTGGGGTGACTCTACACCTCTGACTGCTAGAAGCCCGGCGGGGAAGACGGGGTGGATCACTCGAACTGCCCTGTTCTGTACATTTCCCCTGAAGCTCTGGTACTGGTTATTGTTGGAAACAGGATACTGGAGTGACCCAGTATGGCAGTTCTTATACTTTTATATTTGTAATCATCGACTTGTCATTGACTTGGACTATTATCCTGCATTATGAAGGGAAATGGACATGATCAGTCAAGTCAGATAAGTTTTTTTCCTTGTTTCTTCCTGACTTTGGGTTTGAGAGGGAGGAGAGAATGGGGTGTAGAGGAGAGGTAAATTGGCTAGGTTACCAGCTTCCTACAGAAGTGGTTTTCAACTTTTTTTTCATTTGCAGATCCCTAAAAAATGTCAAACAGTGTTTCAGACCCCTTTGGTAATCTTACATATAATCTGTGACCTCCAGGGGTCTGCAGACCACAGGTTTAAAACCACTGTCCTAGAGAATTGTCTCACTTGCAACCTTCAAAAAAGTGTGAATGTTTACCGATAAAGGAATAGTTGGATGATGATCTTAATGTTCCATTTTACATGGAACTGTGCTCCAGTAATATACTGGTTATGTCCTAGATGAATGTCTGAGAGAATGCATCTGTGCTTTGATAGATGTAGACTGTAACTTCATAAACAAGTGTTAGTGCCAAGAAATATGATAAATCACTGCCTTTTATAACTCTTTCACTAGAACAGTACCCAGAAACGTCATTTACTCTTCATAGAAAACAGCTAATCAAAACTTTCAGTTAGAACCCTCTCTCTGATCAAAATTAATCAATCAAAATCACAATTGTGCTTCGTCAAAGGCTGTATTCCCTTACCTATTTGTGTTACAGTAGGACCTAGATGCCCCACCAAGATTGGAACGCCTCATGCTAGCCATCGTAAAAACATATACTGTGTCCCTGTCCCAAAGGGATTACAACCAAAATGAACAGGGCGAAGGGTGAGAGGCAGAGAGTTGTCACAAATAGTGACTTGCTCAAGGTCACATGGCAGATCAGTGGGAGAGCTGGATATAGACCTCCAGGTCTCCTGACTCCCAATCCAGTGCATTATCCACTCAACCAGTATTTCTCAAACTTTTGAAAGAGGAACCCCACTTCAGGAGAATGTAACCAATTGTGCTCCCTCTTGTGCTGTAAAGGCCTACCCAAAATGAGGGGTCCCTCAGTGTAGATCGTGTAGATCTTCTTGCATTCTTAGACCAGCAATGAAACGTCAACAATGTTTACATTTTAAAATATCATCGGCATTTGAGTTAGCCGCATGGGGAAGAAGGAGGCAGTTCACACTACAGCACTATTGTTTCTCAGGCTGTCTGCAGACCCAAGCGAACATCACTGCATTACTTCCACTCAGGTCACTTTTTTGGGGTTTTCTTTGCAACCTTAACAACTAGAGACTCTTTCTAATGAAAGCTGAGACTCTGGAGAACAATTGAGACCTCTCTATGCCCCCCCACCTCCACTGCGAGGTGGGGGTGGGGGGTACACGCTCTACTTTACTTTGGAAAACACTGCACTAGACCACAGTGCAACAAACCTCTTCCTTCTGCTGTATACTTCACATAACCAGTCACGGCAGAACAACCACAGCCTGTTAGCTTGTTAGCTGACTGCCTCTCCAACATTGCTAAGCCGCTGCATCATGGAGCTACAAAAGTTGTACCATTTTAAAAGTTCACTTTGCAAGTCTTAGTGATATTTACTAGAAGTACAGGAATGAAACCTGTGTAATGGGATCCCAAAGGGTAGGCAAACCTTTGGAATTGATTACTATGCTCTGCTGATCTGCTCTGCTGATCTACTCTGTCAGAGCACATCTTGCTCATGGGGTAATGTTTCTGACAGGGACTGAGCATCTCAGGTATTACTTTATAATAGCAATACATGTTATGAGTTTTGTACACCTGTGTTTGAAGGATTCTAGGGAATCTAACAATACTGAAAAACTAATACAAAAATTAAAAGGGCAACTGGATCAAATGAGCAAAAGCTGTAGCTTAAATATTTCTTCTTTCAAATTTGCTAATTCTTTAGAAGCAGAGTTTAGGGTCTAATCTTTCCTGGATGCCTGAGAGATTTATGCAGGTAATTTTCATTAATGTGAGTGAGTTCCATTTATAAAACTACTATGCACTTTGGTGCTTTAAGTGTCTCATTTAAATTAGATGAATCTCGGAGGTGCACAGCATATAACTGATCACCTCCAATTTGTAATTATAAATAGGCATGGGCAAAGGATTGTCTCTAACACTTGTTAGATTTTGATGGCTACTCTTGCAAGTATATTTGACAAATGCAGCACTTAATATTATCCAGTATGAGTGGCTGAAAGGAGTCACCTGTGCAGAGAAGTGTCCTTTAGAAATAACAATCACCTTCACATTTTAAGTGTGGGTTTGTATATTTCCATTAATGTTTATAAAATGACTTGAGATCCTCAGATGAAAGGCACTAAGTGACAAGCATGGAAGATAGCGTCAAGACTCATAGTCTAAGGGAAAGAAGTGAGTTAGGATATCCTCAATTCTAATCTCCATTGACACTCCCTATGGACTTGAACAAGTCATAAATTTAACTTTCCCCTTCTGTAAAAATGGGGATAATACTGAAGCACTCAGAAAAACTTCACTGGCAGCTCTGGGGGCCCAGGGAATGCAGGATTAGATCCCTTCTTGCCTATATCACAGAGCTGTTGCGTGGCTTAACATTGACTTAGAAGAGAAGTGCTGGATCATAATTATAGAGGTGTTTGTATGTCTTAGAGTTTGTTTAAAAACAAAACTCAAATGACATCCCTGATGCTGCCATGGTAATGACTTCAGGAAAAAACAATTCCCAGATCTGTAAAGTGAAGTGCTTTGGGGGAAAATGTGACATAAAGAGCCAGACATTTGGAAATGGTCAGGGAACTGAAGCACCGGCTGTGCAAAGTCAGTTGCAGAGATAGCTGAGCGCCTTTAAGTACAGTGTCAGACTTCTCTCATGGAACCCCATGTATTCATTAGAGCATTTCATACTTTCAGAATGAAAGCAGCTCTGATACGTAGAAGAAAATAGAAATCTTCCATTTTTTGATTTTTGAATTGATCTGTAGTTCCCACTCTGACTTAAATTTACTGTGGCAATAAAATAGAATATAATTTAACATATACTCTGCCATCAATTTACAGGAGTCATCACCACTAGGGGAAACAGGAAGATATTTTTTCTCAGCATAGGGTGCTGGAGCATACTCCTGGGAGCTTCTTTGTTAAAGTTTTGCCATGATATTTAAGAGACAATTAAGGTGATTATACCTGTGCTTCTGGTAGAGTAACTCCCTCTTTGGATACTGCTAATACTAAATTATCCCTGTGAGTGATTGCTTATCCATGGGTATAATGTAATGTTTAAAAAGCCCTAAAGATCCCTCCCCTCCTATTTTGAAATGGACCAGATTACACCAGGAGGGAGGACAGTCCTGATTCTTTGGGGGAAGTGAGTGAGAAAGGGTTAACTTGCTGCAAGGACCACAGCTGCCTGCTCTTGTTGCAGGAATCTGCAAGAGAACAGGGTGGGGTTAGCCCTGGAGGCTTGGTGACTATTCAGTCTCCCTCAAAAGGGAGCAGAGAGCATGTGCAAGAGTACAGGGAAGAAAAATGTTCCTGGATTGGGAGCTGTCCCATGGAGAGTACCCTAATGATGTTGGTAAGCTGAAGTAAACCTGATTCCTTTGCTCTCTTTCTGTGTACTTCTGTTTGCCTTTGCCTTAAAGGGGACTTTCTTGGTTTGTTAGTTGTCTGAATGAAGGGTCTTATCTGGCTTAATTTCCTGACCTTGCATGTCTGCCTTCACCCCCCATTTCAAGTTAAATACTATCCTATCAACATTAATATTCAGACTAGCTCTTGAAAGTTTGCAAAGTGCATTTTAAATGCTTGTTTGCTTAATGGCTTTTTGTTTCCTTCCTAAGGTATAAGAAAAAGCCCTTACTGAAATGGGAAAGTGTCCTAGCCCTGCACCTATTGCTGCCAGCACATGCATCCCTAGCACACTGGGTTTCTCACAGGCTGAGGTGACCTGCTTGTGGAAGCTTCTTGTCAAAATATAGGAAACTCATCTCTGCTATCGTCTCAGTCACTATCCTAGTATCTGTCTGCAAACACACTACATAAGAAGTGTCTCTAAGACCCCTACATTCAGGGAAGATGTATGTAGAGCACTGGATTGGAACCAGCAGCTCTGATTCTAGTCCCAGCTCTAGCAGTGACCTTTGCACAATAGATTTAACTAACTTCTGGTGGGTCTGTTGGTTTTCACTCTTAAGACTTCTTCCTTTTTAGAGAGAGCCCAATAATTAAATGGCTCTAGAGGAGCATAAGCAAGATAAGACTGATTGTAAAGGAATTGAAACTTGAAAGAGAAGAAGTTTAAAGGTGAGGAAAGGGGGGTAGTTCCTGACCCTTGTGTTGCTGTTGGTGATGCCTCACTGTCTAGGTGTTTACGTGGTCCTCATCACTGTAGTATCAGTGTGCCTTGGTCATTAATGACTTTTATCCTCCTCATGCCTGTGAGGTGATGGTATCCCCATTTTACAGATGGGGAACTGAGGCACAGGGTAGATTAAATGACTTGCCCGAGTCATAGAGGAAATCTGTGGCTGAGCTGGGAATTGGGCTCAGGTCTCTGTCCACTAGGCCATTGCTCCTCCAGTCTATCCCATCATGCCAGGATGTGGTTCAGTAGAACTCCATCTGTTCCTTCTCTTCCCTTCTGACTCAAATCTTTCTCATCTTGTCTTCCTTCCACTTTGAATGAATTGTTGTTGTTCTTTGGTCTCCTCTTCCTCTGTTGCTCCTCCTGTCCCTTCCCTCCCCAAAGGGTATATGCTGCTTGATGCCAGGGAAGATCCATTGGTGTATTTGGAGGCTGGGACTCCTGCTCTCTCAGCAAAATGGGGTAGTGTGAGAGTAGAAGCAGACAGCATGGAATAGGGCACTGCTTCCTGCACCTTTAATCCTGTACATGAATGGCTCCTGTGGCCAGCTATATTTAGATGCTGTATCAGGAGCAGGGAGAGAAGGGGAGTTTCAAGGAGCTGCCCATCTCTTTACCCACAGCAGCATATTTGTAGTGGTGCGATTGGAATTGATTTAGGGTCATGGGGCTTTCCCTGTGATCCCCGGCACCAGTTTGGTGCCATCCAAGAGAAAATGCTGGGCTAGGGATCTATGTTGGTTAAAGGTGAATTGACTGGTCCCTCAATATGATGCAACTTCAGCATCCCAGCCAAAAATGGGCACCAGTATTCCAGGAGTTGTTGTGTTTTGTATTTCTGTGAGGCATCCGGGAGGCAGAACTGTTCCCCCTTTATAAATGTCTGTCCACCTTTTCAGTTGCAATCAGTCCACTCCTGCATGAGCTCCCACTCTTTTTAGAAGGCTCCCTTTTATTTGACTTTGCACTGTTTTCATACCTTTAACTGTGCTATAGCATGCTGAGTGCCTTGCCTTATTGTAAGTGACAGTAAAGGACACTGCCAGGAGCAGCAGCACCTTTTAACATTTTTTGGGGGGAGGGGGGAGCAGGAAGGGAGATCTGAATGGGGGTTTATCAGTTTTATTTGGTTATCACAAGGGGATTATCTTGGACAAGAACCAAGCAGACACCTGATGCAATTAGCAGAAATTTAAAAGTAACAACTGCATCCCTTTTTGTAGGTTAATCAGGGAGTGGCTGATATCCCATATGGTAGGGTGCCTATAACTATAGTAGTGCTGTATTATAAACAGCTGGTACGTATGCCTGATAATATGAGCGCATGGTAACTTCAGAATGAAAGGCTGCCTGTTGAAAATGAATGCATTCATTTTCTCTCTGACAGATGAATGTTTGAACTTGTCAACTAAACGAACGAAACTATCACTTTACCAGTCTGAGCCACTGACGTGGAAATCTTAAAAGTGAGAAGATGGAAAAATTGTCATTGCTAATGCAATTTTTTTAAAGGGGAGGCATGTTAGCTTCTGTTTCGCTAGCATTTTACATTACACGTGCATTAAAAACACTATTAAAAGTTTCATCATTATTAGGAAAAGTAAAAAGTCATGGTTGGCAAAATACCTTGACTAAAACTTGTATCACAACTAATGACCAAATTATACAGAGCTAGAAGCTGTCAAAAGTGACAGTCTCTCTCAAATACTTAAGCTTTTCAGTGACTATCCAATAATTGAATTAGTAAAGGATTCCTGCTGCATACAGAACAAAAATCTCATACTCAGCAAGAATCAGTTCTTCACAAACAAGGATAAGATCACTAGACAGTAATTTAACACAAGGTCAAAGTTAACTGGATTGCTATGAGTAAATGTGCAGAATATTGGATTGAAGGCCAGGTGGGGTACTCCTGCCATTCTAACTTGCAGGGGTGTATTTTTATGACGATACATTGGCACACTCCTAACATTGTAGAATAAAACGTTACTAGGTTTTAACACTGAATTTCACATATATGTTTATGGGTTTTAATTAATACTTCTAATATTGTTAAAGCATAAGCAAATAGGCACTTGCAACGCAATTGCTCCTTCCTGGGGGGTGGGAATCTCATGGTCTTATGCAGCAGCCTAGTTCCCCACACTGGTAATGTACAGTCTGTGCAAACAACGCTACAAAATGTGCCTGCTGCCTTCACATGTTAAGGAAGATGCTTATTGCCAAATATTAATTATCTTGTATTCTAGTTTTATATAGATTCTTCTGAATGCTGAAAGAACATTATGCTACAAACTGTGCATCCCTACCAAGCATGTGTCAATCTGAGCTGTATGTTAGGGTCTGAATCATTCCCTCTGGTATTCAGAGAGCAGCTTATATTGAGAAGTGTTCCCTTAAACTCAGCTATGATCCTTGGTTGTTGATTGTCTTCATTAGAACTGCACCAGGGCTACTGGTGATTCTTCTAATTAACAGTTTTGAAAACCATAATTAAGTGGAGTTTTAGCAGAGGTTGTCAATTGAATCTAAGTTATGTTGCTTTTTTAAAATCTGATTAATTCCTTCCTCAAACATTCTGATGATTTCCATTTAAAAAGAAAAGAGTAACAGTAGGTACAGTACTGCTGAAGTTCTATTGATTTCTTCATCTACAGAACGGAACAGAGTTTTGTGGATAGTGGTTAGGACGCTAAGGGCTTGTCTACACTACGCAGCTTTTAGCGACAAGGCTGTGTCGACACAGCCTTGTCACTAAAAGTTGGCGTGTGTGAACACTTTGTCAGTACTTTGTCTGTACTTTTGCTGACAAAATACTTCCAGCCCCGTGAGTGGCGTTAGCTGTGTCGGCAGGAGAGCGCTCCTGCCAACAAACTGCGTTCACACTGCCACTTGCTTTGGCAAAGGGTTTGGCGGGGGGGGGGGGGGGGGGGGGGGGGGGCTTTTTTAAGTACCCGTGAAAGACCAAAGTTTTGTCGACAACGTTGCAGTGTAGACAAGCCCTAACTCTGTCTGCTGCTGGTCACTGAGGTTTATATGCATCATATAAGCAAGCCTTTGAAGATAAGCTGTATATCCTGTTTTTTATGACAAATGCGCTCCCAGAAGTGGCATCTGGCTGGCTGATCAATGATGGCGGTACTTGACACTAGACTTGCTTGACAGTTGCAACAAGAGAGGCTGGTGGGATATAACTTGCAAGCTTCTTGGGATAACTTAATGTCTTGTTCAGATGGTGCAAATATGACAATATTTATCCTGTTTGCAGTGTTGTAGCTGTATTGGTCCCAGGATCTGAAAGAGATAAGATAGGTGATGTGTTTTTTATATATATATTTTTTTTTATTGGACCAACCTCTGTTGGTGGAAGGGACAGACTTTTGAGCTTCACAGAGCTCTTCCTTAGGCCTGGAAAAGGTGTCCAGAGTGTCCATGCTAGTTTGTCTAGCTTCAGATCCAAGCTAACATGGATACGCAGGAGAAGAGAAGGTAACCAGAAGAGCTCTGTGAAGCTCAAAAGCTTTTTCCCTTCCACCAACAGAAGTTGGTCCAATAAAAGATATTACCTCATCCACCTTGTCTCTCTCAATATTTATCCTGGTTAATTCAGACTTGTGGTATGATCTAGCTAATATTTTTTTAAAAATTAATGTCTGCACTTGCAGAATCAGCTTTCTCTTTTTCAACAGTAAAAATATTGCCCCACTAGTTAGCATGTATAAGACAAACAAGCCAAAAAATCTGATTTCTATTTCCATAAAAAGAAATGACTATGTAGAAATTACCTGAACAGACTGTCGTTTTACAGTCCTTTTTTTATCGTGGATTAATTCCTGGTTTCAGTATCCGTTGTTTGCTTAGCATGTGAGATGCTCTATCACTTCTGCTCAGTGATACTGATTTGTTCTGGTTTTAAACACTTTTATGCTTTTACATGGCTTTGGGAGAGAGTGTTTGCCAGGGACAGAGGAGCTGCTGATGAATATATATATTCTCTATAATTAAAGGATAATGTGCAGTAGAAAGAGAGCTTCAAGATACACTATCTCTGGAATGAAATGTCACTTTGTTCTCTTGTAAATTGTCAGAGTGATCTGCACTGTATCTTGTAACTAGGACATTCGCTTTATCTGTCGGATCATAGGACACTTCCAATTCACTGACTAGAAGATACTGGGTCCAGTAACTACCAAGGTTTTATGTCAAAGTGCTGGTGTAATGTAGGCTTCTCAATGTGTGTAGGATGGATAACTGCCCGTTGTTGAACCTTCATTATTGGTTCTATGCCCTCAGTTGCTTGACACCAACTATCTAAGGGTACGTCTGCTTGCCGCCGAACCAGCAGGTAAGTATAATCGAACTTCTGGGTTCGATTTATCGCGTCTTGTCTGGACGCGATAAATCGAACCCAGAAGTGCTCGCCGTCGACTCCAGTACTCCTGCTCGGCGAGAGGAGTACGCGGAGTTGATGGGGGAGCCTGCCTGCCGCGTCTGGCAGTTCGAACTAAGGTACGTCGACTTCAGCTACGTTATTCACGTAGCTGAAGTTGCGTATCTTAGTTCAAATTGGGGGGTTAGTGTAGACCAGCCCTAAGCTTTTCAGTGGTAACAACCTGAGTTTCTTCTTCAATTCTTTTCCAGCACCATGGCTATCTTTAGCACATATGGACTTATTTGTTCTACCTTTGCATCAGTCTTAATTTTCTTCTCCATGAAGATCGCTTTTAGATTCTCTTTTAAGAAAGTCTCTCTCCTCTCTCACCTCCCCAGGCATTCACTTTCTAACTGTTGCGCATATTTATTTTTGGTCAGCCTTTTCAGTGTGTTCTTTTAGTTCCTTCAGCAAATAAATTTCAAAGGTTGACTACCACCTATGTTCAGCTACTTCTTCTATTTCCATGTTCTCTACTGTCTCCCCTCGGTTCTCTTAAAGGTGAATTGAAAAAACCAAGAGTATCTTTGAGTACAAAACTACCTCCCACTTTCTTATATGTTAGAAATATCAGATGTTCATCTCTCTGTACTGTTCTTCCATATTCCCCTGTCATATGCTCACCTTACTTCAATTGAAAGCCAACACTTTACTTTAATCAGTCTCTTACTACCATATGGCTATTTAGAAGTGAGGGGGGTGGAAGGGAGTAGTGTGACGTTGTGCAGTCTTCATGGTTTTATAAAAATATAATAAGTCAATATAATGTAACTGGGATAGATTTAGAGAAAATACGGTAATAAGTGATATAATGTAACTGGGATATGCTTCATGCAAAAGGTCTCTTGTAAGGTATCATTACAAAGCTTATAATCTACTGAGTATGATAATCTGATTTGTATAAATGTACCACTCTTGTATCTAAAACTAGAAATATAAAACATAACTCTGAGGGCCTATTGTAATTATGTAGAGTGTGGGCCATTAAGGATGGTTTGGAATCTTGATGACTCCCATTGTCTGCAGATGGCTGTATTTACCTTTGAATCTTCCTGTATATGTGTGTGCTGGCAAGTGAGTAATGAAGTCTTGCAGTGACATGTGATCATGTCACCTGAACTGGAATCCATCTTTAACCTGGTGCTTTTCCAGTGAGGGGGGGTGGAAACCCAGAGGGACAAAGGATTCCCGCCTTATGCAAAAGATATATAAAGGGGTGGAACAGAAGAGGGAAGGAGAGGAGCCATCATGGAGAAGCCCCTAAATAACACCTAAGCTGGAACAAAAGCTGTACCAGGGGAAAGAATTGTGCCCAGGCTTGGAAGGTGTCCAGTCTGAGAAAAACTTACTGAAGCATCTCTGAGGGTGAGATTATCTGTATTTAGTTTGATTAGGTATAGATTTGCGCATTTTATTTTATTTTGCTTGTGACTTACTTTGTTCTGTCTGTTACTACTTTGAACCACTTAAATCCTACTGTCTGTATTTAATAAAATCACTTTTTATTTAGTAATTTACTCAGAGTATGTATTAATACCTGGGGGAGCAAACAACTGTGCATATCTCTCTATCAGTGTTATAGAGGGCGAACAATTTATGAGTTTGCCCTGCATAAGCTTTATGCAGGGTAAAACGGATTTATCTGGGTTTAGACCCCATTGGGAGTTGGGCATCTGAGTGCTAAAGACAAGCACACTCCTGTGAGCTGTTTTTGGGTAAACTTGTAGCTTTGGGACAAGTGATTCAGACCCTTGGTCTGTGTTGGAGTCAGACAGGAGTGTCTGACCCAGCAAGACTGGGTGCTGGAGTCCTGAGCTGGCAGGGAAAACAGAAGCAGGGGTAGTCTTGGCACATCGGGTGGCAGCTCCCAAGGGGGTTTCTGTGATCCAACCCGTCACCTATTTAGAAGTGAGGGGGGTGGAAGGGAGTAGTATCTGCCTTCCAAAGGTAGTAAGAAGCACAGGCAAAGCTCTCTAATGAGCAGAAGTATCAGCTGACCAGTCTTAAATTGTACAGCTTCTGTAGGGGATCCCATTCTAACTATTCTGAAACTACCACAGTACCATATGCTAAACATGCCTTAGATAAAGGGCAATAATAGCATAACTTTCAAACTTTAGGATCCATTGGTTCATTACATGGTCTCCATTACTGGTTGGATTTTAAACAGCAAGTGTAGTGTAAATTATTTAAATAGGGACATAGGATTGGTAGTTTATAGCAAAGTAGAAACTGGATTTACTTTGTAGAGCAGCTCAGGCAGCCTCTGGGCCAGCTGCACTGGTTTTGCTGAGGCAGTCTTAGGCCACCGCACCCCCCCAGCAGCAGCAGGAGTTTGGGTGTGGGAGGAGGCTCAGGACAGGAGGTTAGGGTGCAGGAGGGGGTGAGGGCTCTGGGCGGCACTTACCTCAGGGAGGGGGGGCTCCCCGGAAGCGGCACCATCCCCCTCCCTCAGCTCCTAGCAGACAGCTCCCCGTGCTGCCTCCACCTGCAAGCACCGTCCCGTAGCTCCCATTGGCCATGGTTCCTGGCCAATGGGAGCTATGAAGCTGGCGCTTAGGGCAGCGGCATCATGCAGAGCCAGGTAGGGAGCCTTATAGTTCCATCAAACCTCTGCCCCAGCACCAGCGGGGGTCCCAGGCCACGTGCCGCTGCCTGCCCCCTCAGTACCAATGGAGGTCCCAGGTTGCTCACCCGTGGCACCCCCCCGGGTTGCCCCCCTCCCCAAGATTTAGTTAGTCAGGGCTGTATAATGCAAGGTGGTGGAATCTCCTTCCTTAGAGGTTTTTAAGGCCTGGCTTGACAAAACCCTGGCTGGGATGATTTAGTTGGGGATTGGTCCTGCTTTGAGCAGGGGGTTGGACTAGATGACCTCCTGAGGTCCCTTCCAACCCTGACATTCTATGACAGGTCACAGGCCTGAATTTTTGTGTACTGTCTGTGACCTGTCCATGACTTTTACTAAAAATACCTGTGACTAAAACGTAGCCTTAATTATAGATAATCAAAGGATTTTTAAATCTCTTGCTAGACTGATGCTTTGCAGTTCAGTTGCAGAATGAAATAAAAGAACCTGTGTACTGCAATCTGTAACAGAATTGGAAGTCCCTCCCAGAACAATACTCTCAGCTGGAAATTAACAGAGATTCTGCATCCATAACAAAGGTTTTCATAACTTAATTATTGATGATTACAATAAAAATAAATATCAAATCACTTTTTTTAAAATTTGTGACGTGAAGGATTTACTGTGTATAAGAACACATTGCATAACCCTAACCCACCATACTAACACTCTGTTTTGTTTTGCTCTGGAACATTCACTTTATCATATTGGCTTCTTAGCATTAAATCACAACTGTGAAGACATACCTCTTCTTATTGTTTACATTACATTAATGTCCCAATCTGGTCCAAGGCCCATTATGCAGGGTGTTGAACAAACATATATGATTTTAATAAAACCCACAAACATGTCCCTTCTGCTCGCCCTCCCCCAGTAAAATTGACACACCTACCTTGCCTGTTGACCACGGATATTGCCAGGAACACGTAACCCCATGACTATCTCCACTCCCAAGATACCCTGTCTGTGAAATGGGATGCCTACTATCATCCCCTCTTGCATACTGCGTGTATTACGAGGGTAGAAGGCAGAGAATAGAAAAGCTATTGGTTTGTATTTCTCATAGGAGACTAGATGTTCAGGGATTGGGAGATCGAGCCTGTGACTTCTGAGATGCATTCAGGCTGGTGACCACGTCAGCTGTGATAAGAGTTGCTGAGATTGTTGCCTCGATTTCATGGTAGAGAAGTCCGTTACAGGAAGGGCAACCTTGATGGAAACTGAATTCTGCTTGTACCCGGAGGCTGGGTTGAGGCAAAAAGTAGCATAGCTTGTACTGCTCTTGCCCATACTGTGCCTATTCTATAGACCAGGGGAGGCCAAACTTACTGACCCTTCAAGCCGCATATGACCATCGTCAGATGTTCGAGAGCTGGGACACACCTGCTGGGGCTCCGGGCTTCAGCCCTGCGGGTGGCACCTGCTGGAGCTTGGGGCTTCAGCTTCTTTTGCTGCTGCCTTTCCCCAAGGAGCTAAAGCAGAGACCCCCTCCTTGCAGCTCCCAGCTGTTAGCTCTGCAGGGAGAGGCAGCAGCAAACACCTGGGAGCTGCAGGAAGGGGCCACTGAGGGAAAGAGGGGGAGTGTGCCTGGGTGTGTGTGACTCAAGCTGTTGGGAGGTCTGAACCTTCAAATTGTGCACCCCTCCCCCCCACTCTTACAGTCAGCAGTTGTCTCTGGCAGAAGCTCCTAGCCCCACCCTGCCGCAGGGCAGAAGCCCTGAGCACCCCTCCTCCCCCCGGTAGGCAGAGAATGGTGGGGTGTGGAAGGCTCCGGGAGCTGCACTTTAACTGCAAAAGAGCCGGGGTTTGGCCACCCCTGCTATAGACTGTCAACCTGATGCCTTGCACACAATGCTGGCAACTCCTAAAAATCTTCACCTTGGCCAGCAGGAGTGCTTCCACAACTCTGAAAATCGATATTTAGCTGGAGACCAGTGAGAGTAACCTGTTTCCTGATCTTAAGCAAAGCACTCAACTGTGTTACCATGAGGCTAAAGCAGAGTGCCTGTTGGCAGTATGTTCTTTGTTTTGAATGAGTGACATCTGTGTGACCTTTTTTTTTTTTTTTTTTTTTTTTTTAAAGGGGCATCATCGCCAGATATGGAATCCACCTATGGGGGAGGCTTACTAGACATGGTGAAAGGAGGAGCAGGGCGACTCTTCAGCAACTTGAAGGATAACCTGAAGGACACCCTAAAAGATACCTCTTCAAAAGTTATGCAATCTGTTGCCAGGTATAGTACAACCAAAGCCTCTCAACGCAGGTAAAACAAATACTGTAGCTGCAGGATGTTAGTGGGAAGGAAACTACTTTGTTCTTAACTGGCATTGGACAAAGAACCTGGAAAAAGACCAGTTTATCTAGAAAGCTTTTCTTTTCTTTGTTTGATGTGACCTTTATGAATGAGTCGGTCTTATAATTGGGTATATGGTTTAAATGAAACTAAGACCACTAAAGCAGGATTTGTAACCTTGAGATGAGTGAATGTCAGAGATCTTGAACATCTGAATGAGCTTTTCCTATCCATTCTCTTCTCCAAGTCTCTTTACTACTCTTACCTCTATATCCCTTGTGCAATCCCACTTCTATCCTATGCAGACCGTTTTTTGTCTTTTTAAATACCGATTCTCCCAACTGACTGACCTCTGTTCCCTCACCCATCTGCTGCTCAACATGAGACGACAACCTCTCGCTAACATCTCACTTCTCCCTATTCAGCTCCCCTTATTGTTCCCATCCTTAAATCTATTCTTGACCGCTACCTTTTAAGAGAATTCTGTTGACTTGTTGCATGCTGTTGGTCACTGCTGCTGACCGCACCTCAGCTATGCACTGTGCTCTGGTGCCGCCTTGTGGTGTACACTGTGTATTCTGGGATAACTCTGAGAGCACTGCATAGCTCATGATCTTACGAGAGGCTTTCAGATGTCTGTGGAAGTTACTGACTGTGCAGGTTGCTCAAAAATTTCCATTAGAAATTGAAGTCAAGGCAGATAATGATAATGAAAAGTGGAGGATGCTCTTTTGCGAGAAAAAAGAAGGCAATGGGGTAAAGACAGTTGGGTATAAAAAGGTTGTTCAGTCCATTGTTGGAAAGCAACATTTTAAAACTCTACTTCTGTCTTGTTTAGACTTAACTTCCAGTGTACTAAGTAGTTTGTCTCATCTGTTATCCATACTTAATCTGAAGTGAGTCTTTGTGGAGAAACATTGTTGTCTTGGCTTCTGTATGTAGGTGTGTATGTTAACATGTGTCTTCCCTGCTTTCTTTCCTTTAGTTACACCAAGGGAGAGCTAGATATTTCTTATGTTACCTCAAGAATCATTGGTAAGTGTCAGTCACTTTTGTAAATGAAATGATGCTGTCTGTGGTAATCTGTGTTTATGAACCAACTTCTGAACCCTGTTGTGGTCCGTACTCACTCTTGTGTTTGGTCTCGACAGTTATGTCTTTTCCTGCTGAAGGGGTTGAACTGGGGTTCAGGAATCACATTGAAGATGTGCGGACGTTCTTAGATTCACGACATCCTGACCACTACACGGTCTTCAATTTGTCACAGAAGTCTTATCGTAGTGCCAAGTTTCATAACAGGGTAAGTGCTTTCTTCTGGGATACCAAAGCCCAGGATCACAAAAATTGCTTCCGAGACCTCTTGCTATCTGACCCAGAGTTCTTACAAAACAAAGGGGGCAGGTTCTGTGCCTCCTGAGGCAGAGCACAGAAGGCTCAGTTCAGGGAGAAGGGGGACCAAAGGTGGCTTTAAATGCCAATTACGCTCCCTGGATTCTGGCCTACTGCAGGGCCTCAAACAGCCCCTGGCATAAGTTAAAGCAGCCCTTGAGGGCTCAGTGCTATGGCATGTACCTGCACCGGAGCTTGCAATGGGAGGGACTGTAGGGCTCCTTAGGTTGCCGCTATGCCACCTGTGGCTCCTGTACAGCTACTAGAAACTGCTGCAGAGGAGTGAGGAATAAGCACTTATTCTTTTAGAAAAATTTCTGAAAGATTTATCAGTCTATAAAACTTAGCGTTAATATACTGACTGAGTTGCACAACTCTTTAAAATTGTAGCGTGTATGAATGAAAGTAGCTGCCATCTGCATGACTGCGTAATAGCATAATGCTCTGATGCTAATTTTGTTAAAGGCCTGAAAAGCAGAGGGTAGTTGTGATGGGTTAGACACCCCCCTCCCCACACACACACACACACACACACACACACACACACACACACACACACACACACACACACACACACACACACACACACCCTTCTTAGATGCCACCTGATGTACTCGGGTTTCACTGAGCCCCTCCTGCTCCACCAGCCTGGATTCCCTTCCCTGTTTTGCTGAATTAGGCTCTCCGGCCTCTTGCAGCACACACACAGGTAGGGCCACACCCAGCTGCAGACACAGACTGAAGTCAGCTCTGTGTGAGAGGACTCACCCAGCACTCACGTGCACACCCCCCTTTGGGGAATAAACCCCAAATAATACTGTCTTGCGCTGTATAGAAAGATTTGCACAGTGCAAGCTCATAAAAATTGGCCCTCTTCCGCAATGTGAAGAGAGATGCACAACTTCTTGCCCTCTCCCTCCCCTCCCCCCCAGTTAGAAATTGCACAAACTGGTTTTAATAATAAACAAAACAAATGTATTAACAATAAAAGGCAGATGTTAAGTGATAATAGGGGATAGCAAACAGAACAAAACAGATTTCGAGCAAATAAAACAAAACATGCATATTAAGCTTAAGATCTTAGAGATTAATTTCAAGAAGTAATTTCTCACCTTAAACGTTGTTGTAGGCAAGTTGCAGTGTTTCTGTAGCTTAGAGTTCCAGTTATTTCTTCTTACAGACTGGATCCCTGTCTCAGTCTGAACTCACCCCTGCCTTTCCTCTCAGGTTGGTTCCTTTGTCCCTTCAGGTACTTTCAGCATCTTTCTTCTTGGGTAGACCATGGAGGAGAGTCTAGATCAACCCCCCTCCCCAGCCTTAAAAAGGACTTACCTAAGGCAGGAAACCTTTGTTTGATCCCTGTACGAGGAAAAGTATCAGCGGTGTCCACGGTGGTATTTTGTATCAGGTGATCTTATCACCTGACCTGGTAGTGTCACAGCTACATCTCAGGAAGGCGAGAGATTAGTATCTTCACAGTCTTGTTGTTTCTTCCTAATGGCCCATCAAGGCTGTGATGGCGGGTTGTCTGGTGGGTCTCACACACACACACACACACACACACACACACACACACACACACACAC
>NW_020664562.1:37916249-37965300 GCF_002925995.2 Terrapene triunguis | reverse complement strand
TCCTTAGTGATATTGAGGTAGCACTTCAAATAAAGAAAACTACGTAACATATACTTAAAAATTTCCTAATTGCATATTTGCTTGCTGGCCTGTAATTACAGACCAAGCAAATGCATAATTATGGACTGCTGGAAATGCATATTTACTTTATAGATGGTAATGGCTTTTTCAGAGTCTGCTGTGTCAAGGCCTAGTTAGAGGATATTTAGTTTATGGGTGGTTGGTCATATTGACAGTAACAGCCTCTCTTGGAGAACAACAAAACACAATCTGGACTAATTGCCTGTGCAACTCCACTTTCAAAAATCATGATGTGAAAGTGTCTTGGGGGGGAAAAAAAGCCGAATGGCCAAATAAATGCTCATTGCGCTTCATGTGAGCACTCCCTAATGTATGCTCGTGCTACAGATCAAAATAACTATTTCTGACTATTGTACATAATTTAAAATAAGAATTTGTGTTACAGACAGTTACCTGCAGCAACAGATGCCATGCTAGGTGCTTACAATGGGAAACAAAACTTTCTTATAGGGGGATTCCAGCCTTGCTATTGATCCTCTTACAAATATTAGGGTTCTAACTAAATAAAACCCAAAATACAGAATTAATTGCTTAGACATTATGGGCAGAGTCTGAGTAAGCCGCCTTGCCAAATTTATATCATTCTCCTTTTAAGTGCTTATATGATTATCTAAGGAACTTCCCCATATTTAGGAAGGTTTAACCAAACCATCTTCTTCTCTCCCCCTCCCTGCCCCCGGTATTCCTAAAGCAGAATTCAAATGTCTGCGGGGGGGGGGGGGAAACAGGGACTGCTCCTCAGTTGAAGAGTGAAACTTGGTGCTGCAGCTTCCCCCTCTGGCCAGAAACGTCTTTTTAAAAGGCAATTCAATTAAAAATAAGCCAACTGGAGAAATAGGTTTGTGGAAGGCTAGCCAATCTGCAACTTGGCACAGCACTGCAAAGATTGTCCTTGAGACAACTGTGTGATTCAGAGAGTATGTGGATGAGTGATAGCTAGAAGTGCTTTGCTTGTTTGTACAGCTTAGCATTTGAGGAATAATGTTCTGGCTGACATCTTAGTAACTCTTTATTACCAATTCCTTTCTACAAAGAA
Organism: Terrapene triunguis; assembly: GCF_002925995.2. Lineage (NCBI taxonomy): Eukaryota > Metazoa > Chordata > Testudines > Emydidae > Terrapene > Terrapene triunguis. The sequence goes on along the minus strand of NW_020664562.1, from coordinate 37,964,183 downwards.
TTACTCATAAGATTGCTGTAGAAATCAGATCTCTCTCATTACAGAGAGAGAGTGTCCAGGAATTAATATTTACTAATTAGGCACTAGTGGCCTGATCTTCAGGGTTGCTGAGGTCTCTCAAACCCCATTCCATTAAGTCAGTGGAAGCAAGAGATGCTCGGCATCTCTTGAAAACCAGCCCCTAACTTTAAGAACCAATTTGCTAACATTTCAACCCTGTGACCTAGTGCAGGACTTACTACAATGTAAATACAGTATAATCAAAGCACAGCAATTTGATCCAACTCTTCCTTGCACAGAGAATTCAGTGCTTTAAATGGTTACTAAGGATGATCCAAGTTGCATGCTAAATATTTCAAAACCGTTTTAAAATGTATTGTCAGGGACAAAATATCAATTTCATATTATGAAACAAAAAATCCTCTTCTCTTGCCCCTTCTATAATTCATGCCTCCCCATTAAGCAGGGTTATGCATGAAAAGAGAGGCTGAAGGGGTTTAAAGCACAGCATTTACCTTGTGTGGAAGGAACATGCTCTTTTTGACAGGAAAGATCCATGAAAGTGTCTCAACTAAAGGGATTATGAAGTTTATGTTTGTTCACTATGTGATCTCCTAGGTATCTGAATGTAGCTGGCCAATGAGACAAGCGCCCAGTCTGCATAATCTCTATGCTGTATGTAAGAACATGCACAACTGGTTACAGCAGAACCCCAAAAATGTGTGTGTCATCCATTGCATGGTAAGTCAGCCAGTAGCTGCATTTGAGAAATCTCTGCTTGTAACCTCTTGCTTCCCTGGGGAACTGACCAGCAATAAATGCACCATTGTACAAGGATACAATGAAGTAAGTCCATACAGGAGAATAAGCATTATACAATCTGCCAATATGCAAAAACCTAAACTTAAATATAAAGAGATAATTCAACTTGATTGATGCAATTTTAGCTTAAATCATGTCTTACATGTATTGCAATATATTTGATCACCTAGTTTGAGAGCCTTTTCTGGCCAACACAACGGCAGACATTGCTTTGAGTAGTGTTATGGTTTGTCACAACTTTAAATGCAGTTTCTAGTTTGGCTGGGGGGAGGAGCGCTTGAATAAGAATAATTAAACCTACCATTAAAATGTGGGTCTATTCTGAAAATTCTCTCTGCAACAAGAGGGACATTTTACTCGTTTAGATCTGCTTCCTGTGAGTATTGAGTCAGTTATACTAACTTCCATGAAAAGTAAGTCTGATGGCTTTTAATCCAGTGAGCCCTGCAGAGCCAACGTAGCTAAGGAAGATGAACCACGTTCTGTCCCTCCTTGTACATCAACAGACTTGTTAACAAAGTAGTGTTTCCAGGGCCTTGTGCAGATCCATTGAGGGCCATGTAATTGCACAGATGTTGAGGACAGTGCAGCCTGAAGATTGTGTCAGTGACACCTACACAATCACACTCTTTGGCCTGTAGAACCTTTATGGTTGATAATGATCCCGAAGGAGTTCTGTTTAATTTTCAGAGCCCAGGTTGGCATTCCAGGGCTGGCAGTTTTGGGCAATAAAAAATTCAAGATGAAATCTGCCTAGGTCATAAGAAACTCCCGACTAAATATTTACCCTGGTGCCTCATAGTGTCACTCTCAATATGAGTACGGTTCTACTGTGAAAATCAGAAACACATAGGTTCTCTAGGTATGTAGTTTCCCAACCCAAAAGAGTCGAACATGACAGAGCTCCCAAATGAATTTTGTGTGTGTCGAAGGGCATTTTTCTCTTTGACCGCCCTCCCCTAACTAGCTTATACAGCCAGCCAAGTCCAAAAGATAGGCAGGTTACCAATATGGGGCCCCTCTTCAGCAAGGCACTTAAACCAGTGCTTAACATAAGGTATGCAATGATGTTGTACCCATGTTGGTCCCAGGATATTAGAGAAACAAGGTGGGTGAGGTAATATCTTTTATTGGACCAACTTCCATTGGTGAGAGAGACAAGCTTTTGAGCTTACACAGAGCTTCTAACCCTGAAGAAGAGCTCTATGTAAGCTCGAAAGACATGAGTGGTCCCTTTGATTTCAAGCACATGCCCATATTCAGCAGGATACTTAAGCCTTAGTCTGTTCTAGGGTGGCAAATCCTGTATCAAGGTAAATCACTGCTTTAGCAGATGTCTGAAATAGCAGATTGTAGTGAGCCCAAGATCTGCAGGTGTAGTTTAATATTACAAACAGCAAATTACTAAAACACACAGCAGAAGTTCCAATCCAAAGACGAGTTATTTCTGGGCCCTCAAAATCTTGTATGAATCATCAGCTACACTTGTATGCACTTCTGTAAAATAGCTGAATCCGTTTAAATCAACTATATTCTGGTTCAAAAGTTAATTACTGGAAATTAAAGCGCTGAAACAAGAGTTTCTATAGACCTTCCTCCTTTAGCTCTAATACAGCCATGTCATTGAAATCTTGCTGAAATGCACTTTTTAAATATGGATTGGGTTAAAATAGACTATCCTTTCCCTTCAATTAACAGGATATCTCTGATATGTGCTCTTGCATTTTATCTGACAGGATGGTCGTGCAGCATCAGCAGTTCTGGTCAGTGCAATGTTCTGTTTCTGTCATCTCTTCTCTAGTCCAATCCCAGCTATTCAGTTGCTCAACTCAAAGAGACCTGGAATAGGACTCTGGCCATCCCACAGAAGGTAGAGTATGTTAGTCGGGCGAGCACTATTCAACATAGTTTAAATGTATAACTGTTTTAGGCCTGTGGTCCCCATTTCCTTAGCTGTCCAGGCCTGGGTCCTGCAAACAATTCCGTGCGTAGTCCCACTGAAGTCAGTGGAACTGCTCATGTGCCACATGCTAGCCTGAGTAATGATGGTCTAAAGTATTAAGCAAGAGGTTTGGAGTTTGAGTTCCAGTCCTAGTATGTTAACATTGCCAGAGCTATGTAGTGTCAGGCAAGTTCTTCTTCGAGATGTGTTGCTCATATCCATTCCAGTTAGGTGGGCGCGCGCCGCGTGCACGATCGTCGGAAAACTTTTACCCTAGCAACACCCGGTGGGTCGGCTGTGGAGCCCCCTCGAGTGGCGCCTTCATGGCGCTGGATATATACCCCAGCCGACCCAGCGCCCCCTCAGTTCCTTCTTACTGCCCCTGACGGTCGTTGGAACTGTGGAGCGCGGCATAGCTGTTCTCCACTCTCCCTAGCTTATCGTTCTCATTAGTATAGATAGTTGTGTATAGTTGTTAAAGTTCTTTAGATAGTTTTTTCACTTAGTTTGTAATAGTTGTAAGTTGTTAGCGGGGGTTAAGGGGGTTGTTCTCCCCCCTTTTTCCCCCGGCGCATAGCCGGGCTCATGCCCAAGGCTCCTGGCTTTAAGCCGTGCGCGTCCTGCGCGAAGCCTATGCCCACGAGCGACCCGCACACCTCCTGCTTGAAGTGCCTCGGGGAATCCCATCAAGCAGATAAGTGCCAGATCTGCAAGGCCTTCAAGCCTCGGACAAGAAAGGAGTGGGACTTTAGGCTTCGGCAGCTCCTTATGGAGGTGGCACTTAGCCCGGATCCTCCCTCGGCGCGCCCAGCCCCGGCGCCGAGCGCCTCGGTGCGCAGTGCACCGGCGGCTCCGACCGGTGCGGCGGACAAGTCATCTCGGCACCGGCCGACGTCGGCACTGCGCCCGCCTCAGGGGACTCGGCGCCGATCCCTCTCTCCGGGCCATAAGAAGGCCCGCAAGGCGCAGGACATTGCTGCCCTGAAGACGCCGGCTCCCCCGGTGCCGGGGGTAGAGCCGCGTCTGCCGTTGGACCACCAAAAGCAGGCGGCCACGCCGTCGACTCCGGCACCGAGGCCGTTGAGTCCGGTGCGGACTGTTTCACCACCTAGGCTGGTGGTGGAACCTTGTCTCCCTTCCACCCCGGAGACATTTGCGACGGCGAGGGACCTTATCGCCCTCACGGAGCCGGCACCGTCGCAACTTCCAGCACCGGTGGCTCCACGTGTAGTGCAATCCAGGGGCAAGCCTGCCCTGGTGCGCCCACCGTCTCCAGCTCTGGACTCTCGGCACCGCTCCAGGTCTCGGAGCAGGTCCCGATGCCGCTCGGAGTCCCGGCGCCGACTATCACCTCGGCACCGGTCGTACTCGTGGCCGAGATCCTCTTCGCGACGCCGCTCTACATCTCGGCACCGTCGCGATCACCGGCACCGATCGGGCTCGAGGCGTAGTTCCCGGCACCGGTACGAGCGCCGCTCCAGCTCGAGGGGCCGCTCCCGGTACCGGGCCTCGTCGCAGTCGTCGTCCTGCTCCAGATCCGGATCTCGGCACCGGCGGGGCTACCGGCACCGATCCCAATCCCGGCACCGCTCTCCGGCACCGCGCAGGGACAGATCGCCCTATGACCGGCACCGATTGGCACCGTACCATCCGGTGCCGGCTGCATCGCGCTCGGCACCGCCGTGGCCATCGAGATCTGCATCCCGCTCCTCTGACGGAGCCTCTAGATCGGGCTATCCTCCGCAGGGGCAGGCGGCTTCAGCGGATTTCGGCCATTCGCAGGAGACGGCCGAGGACCCTACGCAAGGACCTGTGCACTGGTCCTTTTGGACTCCGTGGGCCTACCACCAAGCGCAAGGGGCTCCACCATCTGCCTCCCGCTCGGCACGTTCCGAGCCCAGGGTCCCGGAGGCCACCATCTCCCGCCCTCCCCCAGGGGGCATGGAGGCTCCAGTGCCTACGCCGGCTGAAGCCCTGGACCTGGGGGCAGGCGATGCCCAGCTCCAGGAACACCTGGAGCAGGATCCGCCATTGGACCCCTTGCCACCGGGGGCATCCTCCTCCTCCTCCCCCGATGAGGCGGTAGCGGGTACATCCGCCATGGGCCCGCCCCCTATAGACCTTCGGGCCCACCAAGACCTGTTGCGCCGGATGGCGCGAAATATGGACCTCCAGGTGGAGGAGATTGCGGAGGTTCACGACCCGGTGGTGAACATCCTCTCAGCGGATGCCCCATCCAGAGTGGCGTTACCGCTTATTCGCACTATACAGGCTAATGCCACCACGATCTGGCAAACCCCGGCTTCTATTCCACCCACGGCCAGAGGGGTGGAGAGGAAGTACTTTGTTCCTTCCAAGGACTACGAATATCTGTATACCCATCCCCAGCCGTGCTCACTGGTGGTGTCATCAGTGAATGCACGGGAGCGCCATGGCCAGCAGGCTGCTGCGCCCAAATCGAAGGACGCTAAGTGCTTCGATTTGTTCGGACGCAAGGTGTATTCAGCGGGGGGGCTTCAACTTAGAGCGGCCAACCAGCAGGCGCTCTTGAGCCGCTATAATTTTAACTCTTGGTCCTCGATGGGGAAATTTAAAGAACTGGTTCCCCAAGACTCCAGGGAAGAGTTCGGGGCCTTAGTAGAGGAGGGTAAACGGGTGGCACGTACCTCCCTACAGGCCTCCCTGGATATAGCTGACTCGGCCGCTAGGACTCTGGCTTCAGGTATAGCCATGCGGCGAATCTCCTGGCTTCAGGTGTCTGGCTTGCCGCCTGAACTGCAGCAGACCCTGCAGGATTTACCATTTGAAGGCCAGGGACTCTTTTCGGAGAAGACGGACTCTAGGCTCCAGAATCTCAAAGACTCCCGGACAATGATGCGCTCCTTGGGGATGCATGTCCCAGGCCCTCAGCGCAGACCCTTCAGGCCCCAGCCTCAGACGAGGCGGGAGAGGGTAGAACCTCTGAGACAGGATTTCGCCAGAAGGCGGGGTCGAGGTGGTAGGCGAAGGTCGACCGGCCCTCAACCCGGTCAGAACCAGGGCCAGCCTAGGCCACCTTCAGGGCCTAGGCAAAACTTTTGAAGGTGCGGTCGAGGACGGCACCATAACCAGTACTCAGGATTCAACTCCTGCCTTCCAGGATCGCCTCTCCCGTTTCCACCGTGCTTGGTCCCTTATAACTTCGGACCGTTGGGTCCTTCGCACGATGGAGAGGGGATACGCCCTCCAGTTTTCCTCGCCCGCCCCCCTTCCCACTCCCCCTCCCCGTCCCTCTTCAGGGACCCTTCTCACGAGCAACTCCTTACACAGGAGGTTTTTGGGCTCCTTGCTATGGGGGCCATAGAGGAGGTTCCACCAGAGTTAAGGGGCAGGGGGTTTTATTCCCGCTACTTCCTGATCCCCAAGTCGAAAGGGGGTCTACGGCCCATCTTAGACTTGCGCGGACTCAACAAATTCATAGTAAAGTTGAAGTTCCGCATGGTATCATTGGGGACCATCATCCCTTCACTGGATCCTGGAGACTGGTTCGCCGCCCTCGACATGAAGGACGCATATTTCCACATAGCAATTTATCCGCCTCACAGGCGCTTCCTGCGATTTGTAGTAAACAGGGTGCACTACCAATTTGCAGTCCTTCCCTTCGGCTTGTCCTCGGCTCCCAGAGTGTTCACAAAGTGTCTGGCGGTCGTTGCGGCATACTTTCGTCGACAAGGGGTACAGGTGTTCCCATATTTGGACGACTGGCTGGTACGCGGCCGCAGCAGGGACCAAGTTCAGGCTCACGTCCACATAGTGACACACACTTTCCACGAGCTGGGCATTCTACTCAACAGAGGGAAGTCCACTCTAGTGCCAACACAGAGGATAGAGTTCATTGGAGCAATCCTAGACTCCAGACGTGCCCGAGCCATTCTGCCAGACAGCCGATTTCATACCATCGCAAGCGTCATTCAAGGACTCCGGGCATTTCCGATTACCATCATAAGGACATGCCTTGCCCTGTTGGGTCACATGGCCTCGTGCACCTACGTAACCAGGCATGCCAGACTACGGCTTCGCCCACTACAGGCTTGGGTATCATCGGTGTACCGTCCTCACCGGGACGACCTGAACATGGTGGTCACGGTTCCGTCCTCGGTCTTGGCCTCCCTCACCTGGTGGTTGGATCGCACGGCGGTCTGTGCAGGAGTGCCTTTTCACGCCCCACAACCCTCCCTCCACCTAGTCACGGACACTTCATCTCTAGGATGGGGCGCTCACCTCGGGGAGCACCATACCCAGGGCCTGTGGTCGGCGTCCCAGCTAGCCCTGCACATCAACGTCCGAGAGCTGATGGCGGTGCGCCTAGCTTGCCAGGCATTCCTCAACTTCCTACAGGGCCGTTGCGTGTTGGTTCTCACGGACAACACCACGGCCGTGTTTTACATCAACAAGCAAGGCGGAGCCCACTCATCGCTCCTATGCCAAGAGGCCATTCGCCTGTGGGACTTCTGCATTGCCCACTCAATACATCTCACGGCATCGTTCCTTCCTGGAGTCCAGAATACGCTGGCGGACCGTCTCAGCAGGTCCTTCCAGACGCACGAGTGGTCAATTCGCCCGGACATCATCTATTCTGTCTTCCAGAGGTGGGGGTTTCCCCAGATCGACCTCTTCGCATCTCGGGCCAACAGGAAGTGCCGGGCATTCTGCTCCCTACACGGGCGAGCTCCAGGCTCTCGGTCAGACGCCTTCCTTCTAACATGGAAGAACCACCTGTTCTACGCCTTTCCTCCATTCCCGCTGGTCCACAGGGTGCTGCTCAAGATCCGCAGGGACCATGCTCGGGTAATTCTAGTCGCTCCCGCTTGGCCGAGGCAACACTGGTACACCACACTGTTGGAGCTTTCGGTACAAACGCCGATCACGCTCCCCTTGAGTCCGGATCTCATCTCCCAGGATCACGGCCGACTGTGTCACCCCGACCTGCAATTGCTCCACCTCACGGCGTGGATGCTTCATGGTTGAATCGGACAGAGCGGCAATGCTTGTAGGCCGTCCAGCAGATTCTTCTGGGAAGTAGAAAGCCCTCTACACGGTCCACTTACTTGGCCAAGTGGAAGCGGTTCTCCTGTTTGGTGTGAGCAACGAGCTACGTCCCCCTTGCAGGCGCCTATTCCTCTCATACTGGAATATCTCCTGTCCCTAAGACAGCAGGACTAGGCGATATCTTCAATCAAGGTTCACCTTCCCGCTATTTCGGCTTTCCACCCAGGAGAACTTAAGTCCTCGGTCTTCTCTAAGCCGATGGTCGTTAGATTCCTCAAGGGCTTAGACCGGCTGTACCCACAGCAACGGCAGCCAGTTCCGACGTGGGACCTCAACCTCGTTCTCTCCAGGCTTACAGGGCCTCCGTTCGAACCATTGGCGACTTGTTCACTCCTGTACTTATCCTGGAAGACAGCCTTCCTTGTAGCCATCACCTCAGCACGACGTGTTTCTGAACTCAGGGCGCTGACGTCCGAGCCCCCATACACGGTGTTCCATAAGGACAAGGTGCAGCTTCGCCCCCATCCTGCTTTTCTTCCCAAGGTAGTTTCACCTTTCCATGTGAACCAGGATATATTCCTACCGGTCTTCCATCCGAAACCACACGCTACTCGTCAGGACCAGCGTTTACATTCTTTGGACGTTCGCAGGGCCCTGGCTTTCTATATTGATCGTACAAAGCCATTTAGGAAGACGACACAACTCTTCGTCGCAGTGGCCGACCGGATGAAGGGCTCACCGGTCTCCTCACAGTGCCTGTCCTCTTGGATCACGTCCTGTATTCGTGCTTGCTACGACCTGGCCGGTGTACCGACGCCACACCTCACCGCTCACTCCACGAGGGCCCAGGCCTCCTCGACTGCCTTCCTGGCTCAAGTCCCGATCCAGGACATTTGTAGAGCTGCAGTGTGGTCATCGGTCCACACATTCGCTACTCACTATGCGCTGGTGCAACAATCCAGAGACGGTGCTGCTTTTGGATCAGCGGTTCTGCACACAGCAATGTCTCACTCTGACCCCGCCACCTAGGTGGGGCTTGGGAGTCACCTAACTGGAATGGATATGAGCAAGCACTCGAAGAAGAAAAGACGGTTACTCACCGTTGTAACTGTTCTTCGAGATGTGTTGCTCATATCCATTCCAAACCCGCCCCCCTTCCCCACTGTTGGAGTAGCCGGCAAGAAGGAACTGAGGGGGCGCTGGGTCGGCTGGGGTATATATCCAGCGCCATGAAGGCGCCACTCCAGGGGGCTCCACAGCCGACCCACCGGGTGTTGCTAGGGTAAAAGTTTTCCAACGATCGTGCACGCGGCGCGCGCCCACCTAACTGGAATGGATATGAGCAACACATCTCGAAGAACAACAGTTACAACGGTGAGTAACCGTCTTTTCCTTAGTCTTTGTGTCCTAGCTTCACCCTGTGTAAAGTGAGAGTACTGAATGCTGTTATCCTCAAATTGTGTCCAAGGATTAATAGATGAAGGCTGTTTTGTTTATGATGGCTTTGTTCCTTAGGTTGAAAAAAATTAAGACAAGTCTGGGCTTAATATTGCTTCAAACTTCCCCCCAAATGACCGTTTGTCTGATCAGAAACTTGCTGTGTAAAACATCTTGTTTACAGTAGGTTTGTCTTGCAACTGAAGAATATCCTGTTGGCAGGCTCCCACAGAGTGAACAGAAAAAATGCAGTGATAAGTATGTAGAAACAAAAGTTTAAACCCCTAAGATTCTTAGCCTAGTTTAAACTGAAAGCAGCATTGCTGTGTCCTGGCAAGTTTTGGATTTGTCATTATTTTTTCTTTTCCAAAAGTGCTGTTTAGGATCATTATAGAAACAAACCCTCCAATCCACTTAACTGGAGCTAAATTAACTGCTCTCTAAGGGTATATCTACACTGCAAAAAAAAAAAAAAAAAAAAACACCGGCAAAAGGGAATCTCAGAGCCCGAATCTACAGATGCGGGCTCCTGCTACAGCACTTAAAAATAGTAGTGTAGATGTTCCCCCCCCTCAAACTCTGGAACCCTGCAAGGGGGGTGGGTCTCAACCAGAGTGGGAACATCATCTGCACTGCTATCATTAGCACCATAGCATGAGCCCAAGTGTGATGGAGTTTCCAAAGCCACACTAAGGCTCAGGCAGGGAAAAGGGTCCAGCAGTGCTGGGTCAGGAAAGTTCTGCCCCTCATGTACTGCCAAGCATACTCCTGGGGAAAATAATATAAAGAGTTCTAGCAGCCCAGGCTGGGGGTAGGAGAGAAGCCATTTCCTGGAGAAGCACTGCCCTGAGACAGGAGGAGAAGCTCTTACCAAGGAGGTCTGGCTGTGAGTGTTCCATTCCCCCTTCCCCTCCCCCCCCCGCCTTTTAGACATCACCCAAGAGGTAGGGGCACCAGAGGGTCACCTGCATCAGCCCTGAGACTCTGGGGTTCGAAGCAAAGGACTATAAGTAAACAGCAATCCCACTTCAAACTGAGGCATTGGGTGGGGAAGGTGGGCAGGAGGTGGGCCAAGCATAGGTCATACCATGCTATCATCCTTGGTGGAATGAGAGGGTCTGGGTCCCCCTAATTACTCCAGATTCCCCTATGCCTAGCCCTGGGACGGGCAGGACTAGGGGGTTATCAACAAGGAGGCCGATCCAGCTGAACCCCATTCAAGGAGTTGAGGACACATTGAACTAAAAGAGACTGGAGAAGCAGGTGCTGACCCCTAGGCCTGCTGACCAAACAGACAATCCTGCTGCACCAAGTCTGTAGTTCTGGGCTCTGAGACTGGCTGGTGTGTGTGTGTGTGTGTGTGTGTGTGTGTGTGTGTGTGTGTGTATATATATAATTTTGTGCAGTATAGACTTTATTTATAAATGCAGAATTGGCATAAAATGCTTACATTGCTTGCTTTGTGGCTTGACGGCAGTCTGTTGTACAAATACTGACAAAATTTCATTCTTAGAACTTTACAAGCAGCTCATTGCAAGTTTATGCTCTCCAAGTGCCTCTCTTCTAGAAAACAGAAGTGATAATTGTGTGCTGGGTAGGGCTGTTGATTAATCGCAGTTAACTCATGCAATTAACTCAAAAATTAATCACAGTTTTAATCGCACTGTTAAACAATAGGATACCAATTGAAATGTATTAAATATTTTGGATGTTCTACATCTTTATATATATATATTGTATTCTGTGTTGTAATTGAAATCAGTGTGTGTTTATTACAAATATTTGCACTGTAAAAATCATAAACAAAAGAGATATTTTTTTCAATTCACCTCATACAAGTACTGTAGTGCAATCTCTTTTTGTCATGAAAGTGCAACTTACAAACGTAGGTTTTTGGAGTGTGTTTTTTTGTTGTTTTGCTACATAATTGCACTCAAACAAAAAAAGTAAAATTTCAGTGCCTACGAGTCCGCTCAGTCCTACTTCTTGTTCAGCCAATCGCTAAGGCAAACAAGTTTGTTTACATTTACAGGAGATAATGCTGCCTGCTTCTTATTTACCATGTCACCAGAAAGCGAGACTAGGCATTTGCATGGCACTGTTGTAGCCGGCATTGCAAGGTATTTACATGCCTGATATGCTAAACATTCGTATGACCCTTCATGCTTTGGCCACCATTCCAGAGGACATGTTTCCATGCTGACAGCGCTATTTTAAAAATGTGTTAATTAAATTGGTGGCTGAACTCCTTGGAGGAGAACTGTATGTTCCCTGCTCTTTTACCTGCATTCATCCAAGACTGCTATAATATGAAATATATGGCAGATGACCCAGCACACGTTGTTCATTTTAAGAACACTTTTTCACTGTAGATTTGACAAAATCCAAAGAAGGTACCAATTTGAGATTTCTAAAGATAGCTACAGCACTCGACCCAAGGTTTAAGAATCTGAAGTGCCTTCCAAAATCTGAGAGGGACGCGGTGTGGAGCATGCTTTCAGAAGTCTTAAAAGAGCAACACTCCAATGTGGAAAGTACAGAACCTGAACCACCAAAAAAGAAAATTAATCTTCTGCTGGTGGCATCTGACTCCGATAATGAAAATGAACATGCGTTGGTCCACACTGCTTTGGATTATCGAGCAGAACCCGTCATCAGCTTGGACACATGATGGTTGAAGCATGAAGGGATATATGAATCTTTAGCGCATCTGGCATGTAAATATCTTGCGACACCGGCTACGAAAGTGCCGTGTGAATGCCTGTTTTTCACTTTCAGGTGACGTTGTAAACAAGAACCAGGCAGTATTATTTCCTGCAAATGGAAATAAACTTTTGTCTTAGCAATTGGCTGAACAAGAAGTAGGATTGAGTGGACTTGTAAAACTTGAGAGCCTACATTGTTTTGTTTTTGAATGCAGTTATGTAACCAAAAAAATCTACATTTGTAAGTTGTACTTTCGCGACAGAGATTGCACTACAGTACTTGTATGAGGTGAATTGAAGAATGCTATTCTTTTTACAGTGCAGATACTTGCAATAAATAAATATAAAGTGATAACTGTACACTTTGCATTCTGTATTGTAATTGAAATCAAAATATTTGAAAATGTAGAAAACATCCAAAAATATTTAAATAAATACTATTCTAGTATTGTTTAACAGTGCAATTAATTCTGATTAATTTATTTAATTTCTTGACAGCCCTAGTGATGGGATCATTTGGTAATGGCTCTCTTTGTTGCAGATACCTTGGATACATTTGTGATCTAATAGCAGAAAAGCCCATCCACCCTCACTGTAAGCCTCTTACTATCAAATCAGTCTCTCTCAGTCCGGTCCCCTGTTTCAATAAACAGAGAAATGGGTGTCGACCCTTCTGTGACATTCTAATTGGAGAAACCAGAATCTTTACAACCTCCCAGGAATATGAAAGAATGAAGTAAGTTACTATGGCTTTCTTATCTCTTAATGATGCTAATAAGTTCTTTTTTTAGTGTAATACATCTAATTTCCTAGGCTCCGGGTGGGTGGGTGGGCGTTTTTGGTTTGTTTTCCCCGACTGTGATTAAATTGGGCAAGATAATGCTACTAGAAGTGAAAATGTTATTGGAAAGTTGATGCCCAGTGTTAAAACTCGACTGCCAGAGCTTGTCTGAACTTCTGTGATGAGGTGCTGGGGCTTACCCCTGGTATATTTCAGCACTATACTAGTAGTTCTATGTGAAGCATTACTGTTTCAACTGACAACTAGCCAGAGAACAGAATGCTACTTCTCAAAACTCCAACCATGATTAGTTGGGAGATTATGTATTTTTAAAGTACACAAGCAATAACTTTAATGGTACTGCTGAAGTGAGCATAACAATGGACTTCTTCCTCATTTGTTTTAAAGGGAATTCCGTATGCAAGAAGGGAAAGTCCTAATTCCATTAGGAGTTACTGTTCATGGAGATGTTGTCCTTTCTGTCTACCATATGAGATCGACCATTGGGGGACGACTTCAAGCAAAAGTATAGTTTGATCTACCTTTTGATACGCACAACATAAACACTGAGTCAAAGACTGACCCTGGCACTCAGATTGAAGTGGAAGGAGGCAAAGTAGCCATAAAAACGTTTGGCATGACCCCAACCTCTCCAAATCTTTAGGAGTGAAGCTCAGAGTAGGCAGTGACAGTGCTGATGGCGCTGTATGGAGGGGGGCCAGGCAGGGTCCCTCCAGCTGCTAGACCAAAAGACCCTCTGCCAGTAACTAGCTTGAAGCAATGGCCCATGGGAATCCCTACCCTGCCACGTATGGAAGGAGGCGGCAACAAGCCAGTATCTCCACATTCCTAATCCCTACCAAATTCACGGCCATGAAAAACTCATCCCAGACCATGAAATCTTGTCTTCCCCTGTGAAATCGTCTTTGTGTGTGTGTGTTCTTTTACCCTATACTATGCAGATTTCACAGGGGAGACCAACGTTTCTCAAATTGGGGGTCCTTTCCCAAAAGGGAGTTGGGGGTGGGAGGGTTGCAAGGTTATTTTAGGGGGGTTGCAGTATTGCCACCCTTACTTCTGCGCTGCCTTCAGGGCTGGGCAACCGGAGAGCGGCGGCTGTTGGCCAGGGGGCCAGTTCTGAAGGCAGCAGCAGCACAGAAGTAGGGTGGCGTGATATGGTATTGCCATCCTTTACATCTGTGTTGCTGCCTTCAGAGCTGGGTGGCCGGAGAGTGGTGGCTGCTGACTGAGGGCCCAGCTCTGAAGGCAGCAGCACAGAAGTAAAGATGGCAATACCAGCTGCAGCTCTCAGCCGGCAGCCACCACTCTCCAGCCGCCCAGTTCTGAAGGCAGCACCGCCGCCAGCAGCAGCGCAGAAGTACCGCAAACCCCCTATAATAACCTTGTGACCCTCCCCCCAACTCCTTTTTGGGTCAGGACCCCTATAATTACAACACCGTGAAATTTCAGATTTAAATAGCTGAAATTATGAAACTTTCAATTTCACACTCATACAATTTTTTAAAATTGTCCAAGATGGACCGTGAATTTGGTAGGCCCTACTAATGTGCCATTTCATCATCCTCTGGGTGGACTGGGCTGGAGTGGAGTCTTCATTTGCAGGAGGAAAGTTCCTGCATTCTCTCAGGATTAAGTCAACAGACTTTTAACATACATAATGGCAACATGGTTGTCTGTCAGAACAGATATATAATAAAATCACTAAAATAAAACTAAGATTTCTTGAGAAATGAGAACAAAGGGGAGAAATGTTTACTCAGCACTGAGGTGTTCTGAATTACATGCAAGGAAGGAGAGTTGAAGATGATCAGAGATATTGGACTCTGAGATAGAAAAGCTGTTGTATGCTTGAAAAACAAATTAGGTGATGACATAATAAGACGTAGGTGTCAGTAAAGACTTTCATTCACTTTACTCCTGAGGGCATTCTGTGCCAGAAAAATTTAAAATTCTGCACATTTTATTTGTCAAATGTGGAGGCTCCAGCATGGCAGGCCACTGGTTGCACAGAGGTGGGAGATCACTGTGCAGCTCCTCCCAGGACATGGACTCAGTGGCGAGGCTGCACCCAACCCTGACACAGCACAAGGACCGGCCTGCCCCAGAAACACCCCAGGGCCGTGCCCACCAGACTCAGCAAGGCAGGATCCAAGTGTGTGGGGGGGGATCCATGTGTGGATTGAGAGGGTTCTGTGTGGGGCAATCTGGGTGTGGGTGGCTCAGTGGAGAATCCAGGTGCAGGGGGGATCTGGATGCACAGGGGCTTATTTGGGGGGGGGGGGGGTTCTGGGGGCGGGAGGAATGGGGCTCTGGGGGGGGGGGCAGGGGGCGGGGGGGGGGGGGGTTTCGGGGGGAGGGGGGGTGAGGCTCAGTGAGAGGGTTTGGGTATGAGGGGGTCTGGATGCACAGGGGTTGGGCGGATGGGAGAGCAGCTCCTTCTATAGGGATCACTTCCCCTGCAACTGAGGAGCAATGGGTGCAGAAAGCCAGGGGGAGAGTTTGCAGAGCTTCCTTCGGCCGGGGGAGAAATCTGGGGTGGGTCTGACCCGGCCCCGGTTGCTGTGCAAGGAAAGAGGAAGTCCTGTCCTCCCCAGCCCAACCGGGACTAGCAGCTGAGCCTGGCACGGGATAGGAGCCACCAGCTGGATCTTCCCCAGTCCTGCCTCCTGCCCCACAGTGATTTACCTCTCTGCCAGCTGCTCTGGGCCCCCAAAACATGCTGCTGGGGAGGGTCGCCTGACTGCTTTTGTGGCTTCCCTTTGCTTCCCTGTCAGAAAGTCATTTTTCTGTAGGGAAGCAAATCTGCGGGGAACATAAATTCTGCGCATGTGCAGTGATGCAGAATTCCCCCAGGAGTATTTGCTTATATAGTTACAGTTAGTGAAGTAGAACTGATTAGCTGCTTGTATATCGTATAAATCTAGAGAATTACTTCCCTTTATTTAAAATGTGTATATTTAATCTCTTGGTTTTTTTTTTTTAAGATGACAAACACACAGATCTTCCAGATTCAATTTCATACTGGATTCATAGCACTGGGAACAACTATGCTAAAATTTACAAAGTAAGTACCTCTTAGAGCAGAGACCAGTACTGCACGCAAACTTCAGCATGTTAGCTGCATATAAATAATCTGACCATCACTGACTAGTTTGATAAAGTAACCAATCCATGTTGGCATATAAATAGGGCATAAATAGCTCTTCTAAGATCTGCTGCCTGAGTAGCTTTGACAACATTACTGATAAAGGACTAAATTGTCAGACTTTTATTCCAGTGTCTCTCAAATACCTGTTCTGAGGTGCTGGGGAAATGAGAAACAGGGTTTTCTGCAAACCATTTTTTCTTTTACTTTGAGGGAGCCAACTCTTCCCTAGGTACCACTCATTCAGTGAATCTCAAACTACATAATGGGCAATTGTGAAAATGCAGAAAAAATATTCGGGCTTCCCATAATGAGTGGTCCTCTTCCTCCCTATTTTTTTTTTTTTTTTTTTTTTAAATGGTCCAGGTTACTTAATATATTAAGTGCATGCATGATGTGCACTCTTCTTGTCTTGCTGGCTCATATCCACTCTGGACTCTGCAGTAGGAGAGCTGTCTGGAGCACCTGGAATATACAGTAGAATGTTTTACTCACATTTTCTGCCTACTAAGTGAAAGTCCCTTAAAGGGAAAATACTCTTGGACTTGCTGAGCCTCCCTAGAAAGGCGAGTCTCCCCTTTTGTTTCCAGTATAACTAATACCTGGACATCCCTTCAGCTGGCTCAGGTCTGCCTATCTCTGCTTAATGGGGAGGGGAGTTATGCCCACTACTTCCCCAAGGCTGGTGTGTTGTGGTAAAATATCCAAGAACATGAGTTATCCTAGGTAAATGTCTTACTTTCTGAGATGCAACTTTTATTTTCAGAGCCTCAGGTAACTTAATAGGTAAAACAAACAGATCCTCGCATACAGTCTGTGGTATATCTAACCCCTGCAAGGGTGACCGCATGGTGGTATGGAGTATGGGAGGATGAGGGGAACAATAAAATGGGTAAGATCTTGTTCCCTTTCATGGGTGAACGGAATAAGATACTTTCTCTGTAGAAGTGTTCAAGGGAAATGTCTCGTATTGATTTCATTAACTCTGTTTTACAAAGTTTTAAAATAACCAAACTAAGGCTTGAGTACTCTAAGAATGTTCACTGCTTACAACTTTTGCATTCATTAGACTGCAAAATCAGATACTGAGTATGCTCTTTACATGGTGCAGTGACAATAGCTTATTACTGTGCTGTTTTTCCTGACTTCTCCTAACTGCAAAGTGGTAGAGTCCAGTCAAAAGGCAGCTTGATCCATGTGATGGGGTGTAGAAACCCCACACTGGGTCAGGGAGCAGAAATGAGTAATGGTCTGAAACTGAAAATGGCAGACCAGAAATTTCAAGGCTGGAGGAAGTATGCAGCCTTCAGGCTCCTAATCAATAATTGAGAAGGTAACAGAATAGACAGAAGGGAACACCAACTCCCCCGACTCAGAGGGAACTGGCTTGACAAGGACTACACCCATGTGATGAGACAAGGAACTTTCTTGGGGACTGATTTACAGACTGTCCAATCACTGGATGAGTAGGAGAACATGGCTGTGGTTTCCAGTATAATAACAAGGCCTAGATATGGAATAGTTGATTTGGGGATGTGTCCTATCCCACATCTACCTTATGGCAACGAGTTTGCAACTTGGAGCAGACTAATTTGGGTAACTGATTCCATTTTATTTTAAATAAAGTATCTCTATTCAAGAGGAGTGTAGAGACCCAACAGCAGTTGAAAAATATAGACGCAGTGCGGACAGCAGCACAATCTGTCAACAAGCGAGGTTGATTTTTTTTGAAATGGGGACTATTAGGATGGAGTGAGACAAGAGTCTTTAGAGTACAATTTCTGCCCTCCCCTCTCTCCTTCCTTGGGCACTTGCTAAAGAATAACTTTGCTGATTTGTACAGTTCATCTCATAGTAACACACGCCAGACACTTGCTTCATCCTTGCCACTTTGCTGCTGTTTGTGTGCAGTTGAAAAGATGCTAGGAGTGAATAGGGGAAAGTGTAAAAATCAATAACGTGGACGTATACACACGTTGAAGACTTTAAACTTTATTTGTGTCTGCAAAAAAAAAAAAAAAAATTGCTTTACTACTTTTAACTGAACAGCTTTCTGTCAACATTTAGACCTGAACTGGATGCATGTGACTCCCCAGAAAAATATCCACAGCTGTTTCATGTTACACTGGAGATAGAAATAGAATCTGCTGATAGACAGACTGACCTGACTCCTCCCTGGGAGAACTTCACAACAAAAGACATCAATGCAAGCATTCTTTTCTCCTCTCACCAGGAACATCAAGATGCTCTCGCCTTGGCAGGTGAGAACTGCCCTGCTTTGTGCACATTCTTAAGCTTCTAATGCTGACGACGCCCTTTTATGACTTTCTTCTATCCTGGTGCATTTGGTTCTTTGTCTTGCAGGTCGAAGCTCTGTAGATGCACCTCAGGATAACATAAAAAATGTTGGACAGGGGGCATTCCTCTCCTCTCTCAGCTGGCAAGGTACTTGGACTTGGCCTCTAGTATTTTCAGCCAAAGTATTGTAAAAAGTTGTCTCTAGTTTTTAAAGGATGAATTTGCTCAAGCAAAGGGTCAGCTTGTGAAAGACAAGATCCCATTAGATCACCGTGGGCTACTGGTTAGGCTGCAATTTGAGTTAAAATGAACACTCCCTTCTTCTGCGGTGGTGAGATCACTGTGCCTACTTGCCCTGGATTTATCTGACTGAAGTAGTTGGTTCATAATCTCAAACTCAAAACCATTGATTCCAGCTGCTAATACCCATTAAAAGACCGTTTTAAAATACTTGCCTTTCCCAGTATTTCTCTTTCACTCGCAACATCCCTGTGACACCTTTATGTGACTACGGACAGGGAGGAAGTGGTCTGTGCCTGCCAATGGGAGGGTTGGTGTTCCATGGGATGTAATGGTCTAATAGAACACGTTCCACATTATGAACAAGCTTGAGAACCTCTCCTGTAGCCTATATAGCACAAATCTCCTGCAGCATCTTTGCAACATACAGTTTCGGAATCCAGCATGAGGGTTCCCCCTTCTACCAAACTAAAAAACTGGATTCAAGTTCAAGTGATGCTTTCATTAAAATGCTTCTACGTTTTTGCCCTTGCCATGTGTTTTAGTCCCCCATCAATGAAATCCTCGACAAATCAGTCGAGGCACCACATCTGGACCCAGGAACAGCTTCTGTTCTCATCCAGGCTCTTACGCTGTCCTGTTCTGTAGGCTCAATTTCCCGATCGGTAAAGTGTGGATATTTCTGTACGGTACAGAGTGATTGGGACTTAACTAACCTTTGTTAGGCACTTCCATTTTAAATGTAGCTGAACACGTGTGTTTTGCTATTGTTGCCTTTTTCCATGGGAAGCCAATAAACTCAGTGTATGTAAAAAGCTAAAGGACTGGAAGCTAACGTAAATTCTCTTGCTCACTTAGATCAGAAATCCGACAAAAGCAGTTCTCACCCCACCTCTGAGGATCGGGCAGCCCTAGTGCATGAGGAGAGTGAACAGTCCGACGATGAACTCTTATCCCTTTCCAGTCAGCACAGCAATGCTAGCAGCGACAAAACCCATGGGACTCCAAAACACAGCAAAAAGCAGCAAGAGCCTCCAGCACCACTTCCGCCTGAGGATGTCGACCTTCTGGGTCTAGACGGTAGCCCTATGAGCAAGAATTTCCCTGCTCAGTCCACTGCTCTCCCCTCTAACTCAGACTTGCTGAGTGATCTGTTTGGGGTCAGTGGTTCCAGGGCCCACAGCCAAGGTGGACAGGCAGCTGCTGAGGAGGTCTTTCACGTGGGTGGGCCTGGATCTGCACACTCCACCCCTCGACGCTCTGCAGCTTCAGCATCTCCATCTCCATCCCCAAGAGTAGGAGAAGGTAACACTTCTTAGCCTAGTGCCTGACTTGGTACAAATGTGTGATGTTATCCCAGTGTTAGGCTCATTCTACAGTCGTTTCTGAGCTATTGGACTTGTAGTAGAGATGATGGACGAGTGAGATTCTACACAGGGAGGGATTTGAAGTATCTGTGAGGCCTTGCAAGAAAACCAAGGCATTTTGCACTACACAGAGCATTGCCCGCTGAGGAATCTCAAATACTACATTTTCAGTGGGCCCTGCTAATGTGCGCGCATACTTCTCGGGTGAAGGGACCTGTCCATTACACTCATGTCCAGGTGAATTAGTTATATTGGTGACATTTAGTATTTTATTTCTGTAAGTTTATAGTTTGTGTTGGGGGACTATTTAAAATGATACTGTGTAACAAAGGTAGAAGGAGAATATTTTAGAATTCATAAATCTTAGTGACCCAATGTCCATCTAAATGAAATTGACGATTCCAAACTGTGAAGACCAGCAGATATTTCTCATAATTCTCCAGTTAGAGGGACGCTGTGGGGGCTGGTAGGGGTATGCTCTAACCTACCAGCTGTTCGATTTTATGCTAGAGATGGGCCTGTAGAGCAAAGTCTGGATCTCCACTTTCTCTTAGCTCAGAGGGGTGAGGAGCTGTGGTCGCAGTCCATCTCTGTCTATTTCTGCCTTCTCTCTTCTTTCAGCAGGCAAATACTGAAACATTAAAAATTCTCTCTCCTCCCTGCCTGAAGAAGTGAGTTTTTTACCCACTAAAGCTTATTCCCAAATAAATCTGTTAGTCTTTAAGGTGCCACCAGACGCCTCGTTGTTTTTGTGGATACAGACTAACACGGCTACCCCTCTGATACCTGCCTGCTGAAAAGTACAAGGCAGACTGTTTAGATGATACTGACACTGAGTGTCAATGAGTTTGCCCATAGGCTGAGTGTAAGAGATAAGGGAGGGGGGCCAGACTCCTTTTGGAAAGGAGGAATGAAGAGGATCTATGAAGGAAATGCTGAAGGCCAGAGTCTCAAAGGCCCAGATTGGGGAAAGTCTGAGAAGTGGTTAATCAACTTTGCCAAAGGCAGCTGCAAGTTCTCAGAGAACGGAAACCCCTGGTCTAACTTGATTGCAAGCTTTGGAGGAGCTATTCCAGATCACTGGGCACAATACTTAAATTGCAGCGTGTCCCTATTGTGGGTGGGCTTTTTGTTCTGTTTTAAGAGAAAGCTGTAAAGCAGAACTTAATACCTACGTAGTGAAAAAAAAAAAAACACACATTCAGAACCAGTTAAAGAAATGTATGGTAAAGGCTGTGACAGTTTATCTTTTTAACCCACAACTATCAGTCTTGGGGCTTGTCTTCGCTACCCGCCTGGATCGGCGGGTAGAAATCGATCTCTCGGGGATCGAATTATCGCGTTTCGTCGGGACGTGACAATCGATCCCCGAATCGACGCGCATACTCCACCAGCCCAGGTAGGAGTAAACGCCGTCGACGGGGGAGCCGCGGCGGTCGATTTGCCGCCGTCCTCACAGCGGGGTAAGTTGGATTGGATATGTCGAATTCAGCTACGCTATTCGCGTAGCTGAATTTGCGTATCTTAAATCGATATCCCCCCCCCCCCCCCCCCCCGTGTAGACCTAGCCCTAGTTTCAAAGAACCTGTTTAGCGGCAGCATATGTTCATCAATGCATATGCTGAACTTCCTGATAATATATATATATTTTTTTTCCTCTGCAATTTAACAGCGTTTAAATGCTGAGTGTTAATGCTGTGGTGTTTTTTAAAATCCGCTTGTAGTGCACTAGATCGGGGCAGGCAAACTTTTTGGCCTGAGGGCTGCATCGGGTTTCGGAAATTGTATGGAGGGCTGGTTAGGGGAGATGCCTCCCCAAACAACCAGGCGTGGCCCGGCCCTCGCCCCCTATCTTCTCCTCCCCCCCCTGGGACCCCTGCCCCATCCAACCACCCCTTCTCCCTGACTGCCCCTGGAATCCCTGCCCCTGACTGCCCCCGGGACCCCTGCACCCATTCAACTCCCTGCCCCCTGTCCACCACCCCGAACTCCCCTGCCCTCTATCCAACCTCCTGCCCCCTTACCGCACTGCCTGGAGCACCGGTGGCCAGCCACGCCACCGCACAGCACAGAGCTGCCCGGCTGCCCAGAGCATTGCGCCGGTGGCACAGCATGCTGAGGCTGCAGGGGAGGGGGAACAGCAGGCCAGGAGCTCAGGGGACAGGCAGGAGGGTCCCACGGGCTGGATGTGGCCCGCAGGCCGTAGTTTGCCCACTTTTGTGCTAAATCAACACAGTGTAAGACTTGAGTAGAGTTCACTGTAGTAACACCTACTAAATGTGAGGTTTTCATAGCCAGTTCCTGAAGATCCTAAAGCTAACTAAAATTAGTGAATCTAGTGTCCTATTTTTAGAGGGAAACTTTTATTTACTAGTGCACAGACACCAGATGTGTCTACAAAACAAATTGAAAATTGCGACCGTTGCAATCTAAACCATGATGAGAACAATAATCTTTGTGAGGTGCGGGGATGGAAGGACACTGACAGATTTGGAGAAGGAAGAAGTGAGTGAAGGCCAAGGTACCTAGGTTCCTTGTGTGAGCAGTATGCTCATCCTGAGTATCTTGCTTCTGATATGATTGTGGTTTATGAGCCTCAAAGTTGATTTGTGAGAACACTCTTAAGAGGGTGATGGTGTGGCAAAGGGCAGGAGCAGACCTAGACATTGTCAGTCACGGTGGAAAACACATTTGGCCCCCTCTCCCCAACGGCTGAGCAATAACAACAAAACACCCAGCCAGCCAATCAGCAAATGGGGGAAATAAAAAGCACAGCAGTTAGGCACCCCCTGGGAGTTGGTGCGCAGGCCAATGACCTGCTTGCCCACCCCTAGAGCCAGCTCTGCCACTAGGGTCAGGAAAGGATCTCCAGGCAGAGTGGAACCATATGTTAAGGGGCAGGAAGGTAGTGGTCAAATGAGCAGCTTGGGCAGAATAAGGAGGACAGATGAGCGAGTAAGCCAGTATTCGATTATTAAGTAACATGACCGATGCTGCTACCACATAAGTGTAACTTCACTAGCGTACAGTGTTCAGAGCTCAGAATTGTCTTCTGTAACGTGCTGTGTTATTACAATAACATTTTGAGTAGTCAGATTAGATTGCTCCCCTCTCTCCTTAAACTTTGCTCCTTGTTGTTGGCAGCTTCTCCAAGTTAAAATGTGATGAGCTAAGCATGTATTCAAAACGGAATTTATGGAAGAGCTGAACTCAGTACCCATGTCACAGATGTGGAAATGGTTCATATATACAGGAAAGGCACTAGTGCTTCTCTAAAGCTATTTCTACAAGAGCCTTTTGGAAACTCCATAATCTTGGTGACATCCTCTGGGTGTCTTCAAAGCTTTTAGAGAACTTCCAACACTCCCCATCTTATTTCTCAAATAGTTTTAGGAAGGGGAACGGATTAGACTCCAACACCTGAAGTTTCTGGGCTATTCACTCATTTCTCCACACAGTGTGCAAGTCAGAATTTAACATACGTTCCTATAGCTTCCACCTTCAGCTGAATTTAGGAGCAGTTATCCTCCTTGGATAAGACAGATGGGATGTGCATCTGTGTTGCCATGGATATATCCTACAGAACCTAGAGTTGTAGCACTTGGTTGGAATACTTTTATATATTCAGTGTAAATCCCAGTTATCAGTCTGTCTCTCCCGGTTGCATCCTACCTCCTGTTAGTGTCTGTGGGAGTTAGAAATGATGCCTACTTGTTTTGAGGAGAACAGCTCTAATCCAGACTAATTAGAAAGGGAAAGCATGGTGTGAAATGGAGAAATTAACCTCTAATGCATTTTTACAGCAACTGCCTTTGACCCATTTGGAACTAGCCCAAAGCAATCTGGTCCGGATCTACTGGGTTCTTTTCTTGGTTCATCAAATGCCACTGGTGATCCTTTCCTTCAAGCAACAAGAAGTCCTTCACCTACCGTGCACAGTGACCCTTTTCACATGGGTAAGAAACTCAATGCCTCATCTATAGTATTTAAAACAGGTGTTTGTATAAGTAATGGTGAGGGAATAAGCCATTAATAAGCACAAACGTGCTTATCTCTGAAATAATGACTAAAGCACAGCTGCTCAATGGAGAGAGAAGAAAGGGCTTTCAGTCCCTAGATTTGCAGCTTATTTCTACTTTGAATCCTGTTACACTCCCAATCTGTATTTAATTATTGAGCCATTTGTGCACATGAAGAAATCGGACCGCTAAACAGCGATGCCTGCTTGTGTATTCATGTGGTTATGAGGTCTGATATGAACCAAATTACTATTAATTGCACGAAATAGGGCACAGCACATGGAGTCTGGTAAAGAAAACTCAGGACTCTTAGTGTTTAGTCAGGCATCATCCTGGATCTAGATTTCTGGTGGTTCTTCACATCAGGCTTATTTTGTTGTTGTTCAGTTGTTTCATTTTATCTTTGAGTCTCCATCAGACTGATGCTAAGCTTTGTGGGTTTAAAAAAGAAAAGGCAAGGAGCTTTTCTGCAGACAGCAATCTTCTCCTCCTCCTCCTCCTCCTGCTCAATCTGAATATCGTCTCTCTATGCCCATGTATTGGTGCATTACCACCAAATAGTCTCTCACTTGAAGTAAACTAGATATCACGTTGTTCATTCAGATACTGAGAACTTTTGATCCTGTCACCTTCTCTGGCTTAAACAAATCCAGCCCCAAATTAATCCTCGTGTCTGATCATCTAAAACGCCTTTCTCGGGTGGAAAGAGAACAGGAGTACTTGTGGCACCTTAAAGACTGACAAATTTATTTGAGCATAAGCTTTCGTGGGCTACAGCCCACTTCATCAGATGCATATAATGGAACATATAGTAAGAAGATGTGTATATACATACAGAGAACATGAAAAGGTGGCAAGTGCCATACCAACTCTAAGAGGCTAATTAATTAAGATGAGCTATTATCAGCAGGAGGAAAAAAATTTTTGTAGTGATAATCAAGATGGCCCATTCCAGACAGTTGACAAGGTGTGAGGATACTTAACATGGGGAAATAGATTCAATTTGTGTAATGACCCAGCCACTCCCAGTCTCTATTCAAGCCCAAGTTAATGGTATCTAGTTTGCAAATTAATCCTAGTTCAGCAGTTTCTCATTGGAGTCTATTTTTGAAGATTTTCTGTTGCAAAATTGCCACCTTTAAGTCTGTTACTGAGTGACCAGAGAGGTTGAAGTGTTCTCCTACTGGTTTTTGAATGTTATGATTCCTGATGTCAGATTTGTCCATTTTATTCTTTTGCGTAGAGACTGTTCGGTTTGGCCAACGTACATGGCAGAGGGGCATTGCTGGCACATGATGGCATATATCACATTGGTAGATGTGCAGGTGAACGAGCCCCTGATGATGTGGCTGATGTGATTAGGTCCTATGATGGTGTCACTTGAATAGATATGTGGACAGAGTTGGCATCGGGCTTTGTTGCAAGGATAGGTTCCTGGGTTAGTGGTTTTTGTTGTTTGGTGTGTGTGGTTGCTGGTGAGTATTTGCTTCGGATTGGGGGGCTGTCTGTAAGCGAGGACTGGTCTGTCTCCCAAGATCTGTGAGATATCTTAGGTGGGATAGTTTCATTGGAAATTTAGTATTACAAAAGAGGGGATTTTTTATCTCACTGGCACTGGTGTATTTTAGCTCTGCCATAACATGGAAAGGGGGAGGGTACTGGGCATATCAACTTTGTTAATTGGACACTTGAGTCCTAGCCAGAGCCGGCTGTATCAATGAAAGCAGTTAAACAGTATCTTGGCTCTTTATGGTACTAAATTACAGTGCTCGTGCCGAGAATTAATGAGGGGAACTTGGCAGAAGGTGGTTGTGCAGTCCAATAATGTTTGAAACCCTGACCACTTGTTTCTCTCCGCTGCATTAAAGAAACCCAGTTTGGTTTATCTGTGTATTTTTATACCACTTCATTAGAATGAAACAACTTGTTGTCCCCTCTGAAATACAGTTACACCTTTGCTTTCCTTTAATGTTTCTGTGGCTGCTGATCTTTGCTGACAGGAGGATGTAAGGTTTTACTTAACTGCTAAGGCTTGCTCTGGAATGGAGAAGTGCTTAGGAGAGTGTCTTTTGGCTCCTTCTGAAGCATGATGCTGGCTCAGAACTGTGCTACTTTCTGTAAAAACCAGCTTGAATGATTTTCCCCCACTCACCAAGATGCTGTATTTGATGTCACTTCCCTTCTATCAGAGCTGGGCTTTGCATTTAATGTACATCTTTCACTTCTGATGTTACAACTGAACTTTGTTTTACAATTTGCTTTCTCTACCTTTTTTTGTTTTTGTCCTAATGAAACAATTCCCTGACTCTTTATCCAGGGTCCAGATCATCTTTGGGGGAGAAACGTCAGGGGGAAAGGGCTTATGGGGTGGAAATTTCTGTGAGCGTTACCCTGTTCGCCAGCCCCTTTCCAGCACAAACATCTGAACCCTGTGGAGGATATGTGCAGTCAGTGCTGAAGAGAATCCATGCACTACCGTGGTGGAGGGAATGGGGACACATGTAATCTAGGAACAGTGCCCGTCACCATGGTATTGGAGCACCATTTCTGTATTGTTCAGAAAGTGCCAACTTATAATGTTGACTAGGTTCAGATCTTGGTAAGCAACTGTTCTGGCAGGCTGTTTCTGTCCAAAGCAAGTCACCACATCGTGATATTGAGGCTTATTTATGAGGTGCATTTTTCATTTGATTTTCATTTTGCATTTTCCCTTTGTGCTGCTATGTTTATATTTAGGGGGTCCTTACTTTCACAAGACAGGCCTGTCGCTCCAGAGAGAAGCTCATTTTCTCAAGAGTGGTACAAAAAGCTCAACAAAAGATAGAAGGGTCTGTAGATTTGCAGCATTCAGTTGAGTTCAGCAATTTCTGGATTTTTTTTTTTTTTTAATTTTATTTAAAGCGCTTAAGTGTAAGGGATTATAAGTAAATATATAAGGTATCATAGTGTTGCTCCCCCAAAAGGAATTCCAAAGTACTTCAGACTGCCTGGAGAAATAGTCAGCATTACTAAGGTAGAGGGAAATAGTAGTAGGTTTCAGGGCAGGTAACATACATGGAAGAATGAAATCTTGCTTCATTTTAAAGCACTGAATTCAAAAATGATCCTGATCTAACTTGGGTTAGAACTATTTTCTTTACCCAAGACAGGTCACGTTTTTAATGGACACACTCTTCTAAAATATGGGATTCCACAAACATTTCAAAACTTGAATTCTTCTACTGCTGGCACTTGCCAAGACGAAGGCATCTGTTGAATGTGCTAGATACTTTGCTCTGACCTTCCCCCAGTACAGTATCTCTGTGCTCTGGTCACGACTTAAATTCTTTCAGGTAAATTAATATGTGGTAATAGGCATCTCAAACTGGCACAATCTTAATTTCTGATAAATTGAGTGCAAGCCAACTAACTTTGTTGCCTAAAATAAAACTGCCTAAAATCATCCCCATTTGATAGCTACAGATATTTACTTAAAAATCCTAATGGGTGGTGATCACATTGATTTTATGCATTGCCTTTAGCCAAATCAGAGAAGTTTGTATTGGACTGTGCAGCTTGTACAACTGAGTCACTTGAAACAGACATTAAATCTGTGTACCGTGCTTAACAAAACGTAATGGGGTGGGGTCAAAGAGAAACCTTACTCACAATAGGTGTGACTCAATACGTGACTCTTCCATCATTACCAGATCACAGAGTACCACTATACAATTTCATTCTGCACTATAGGTTTCTTTACTTTTTTGTTTTTCTTCTGAGGCTGGGTTAGGTTTTCTTTTTGTAATACCTTAATAAGTAACAATCGTTTTGTTTAGCTTCTAGTACACCAACGGTTGCCATACAACCAGATGTTTCAGGTGGCTGGGAGTGGTCCAACAAATCAGGTTTGTATGGTACCACTTTCTCACCCTTTTTTTAAAGGTGAATTCTTAATGGGGAAAATATTACAACTAGCTGAAAAGAGCTGGTTTCTTCTTCCATTACCTAAAACTGTACTCACTTATGTTGTATTACTACAACAACAACAACAACTTTATTTACTCCATTGATGGAACACACAACTAAGATTCTCCCCTGAACTTAAGGGATCTAGTGCATGCTCCTTCAAAGGTATGGAGGAAGTTATGCATGTGAAATTTCTGTCCTTTGAAGGTGACAAGATTGTAGGTTACTGTAGTAACAGTGAACACTGAAGTAGTGCAAACCATTTTTCATGCAGAATTTCACATCCCTTCTCAAAAAAATAAGTCTAAATGAGGTTGTGTGGCCCTCTCTAACCTCCAAATTTTACTTCTCACCATCTGTGAAAGCTGTTTTTTGCATCAATGTGCAAGATTTCCAAACTCTGCGTGGTACAATGTAAAAATTGATCTGAAGATGAAGGGTTTAGCTTGAAAATTGAACCATTTGATTGAAAATGGTCCTCATTTTGAGCAAAAAACCTGCAAAATGTAGCAGGTGTCTCATGAAATGCAAACTTCTCAGCCATTGAGGTCTTCAAATACATTGTGGAGTCCTAACTGTGGCTAATGGCTAGCCACTACATAAAATTAATTCAAAGCTTTTAAAGTGTTTCACTTCCCCCCCGCTCCCACTACATATGATCGCAAAATACCATGGCTGCTGTAGAAGCAATCTGAGAATACCAAGCCTAATATTTTCTGGCATAGTTGGTGTTGAATTGTGAGAGAGATGAACCATTTACTCTTCAAAGTATAAAATGTCATTTCAATATACAAAGCACCTCGATGTTCTACAAGAGTATGCTTGACTTAAAGATTAAGATGGTAATATACTAGTGTGAATCCCAATGATAAGTTTGAGCAGAGCTAATGTTACAGATTGGTTTTACAAACTCTGTTTCTCTCTGTAGGTGGCCTTGGTATGGGAAGCAAGTCAGCCGCTACAAGTCCCACAGGATCTCTCCATAGCACTCCCACTCATCAGTCCAAACCACAAACTCTGGATCCATTTGCTGATTTGGGGGCTCTTGGTGCAAATTTAGCAGGTTGTTTTTTAATACCTCAAATCACATGGCTGGCCAGTTTAGAAGAAATGCTAATGTGGAAGGGTTGAGTTAGAATGGGCAGCTTGGGATTTGAGGCAGCAGTATTTCTGGGGGGAGGGAGCGTTGGAGCAGTTTACTACACTGGCACCTCAGAGATGGTTTTGGAAAGCAGCTGTTTCGAAGAAGGGAGGGGATGACTAGATTCTTTATGCCTCTTCAAAGCTGGACTTCTTCTGAGTTTGCATCTACAGGTGCTTGTTGGAAGACTTGGCTGGGACCTCACCATTGTTAGGCAGCATGGGTTTGTAAGATATAACATGAAGTCAATGACTCGCCAATGACCAGTTTTAACTTGCGAGGAGCTGCTGCCTTGAGTTTTTTTTTGTTTTTTTGTTTTTTTATCCTTCACTTAAATCTGATGGCAACAAACGTGATAAAACAACAAATGGGGCCTGGCTCAACCAATATTTTGGACCCCCCCAAAATTTCAGGGGTTCCTGGGAATGATTCTCCACCTGCCCTTTCAGTGGGCTTTATTTCTTCTGCCTGGGCTTTGATCTTCCCCTCCAGGCTATGCCTTTTTGCTGTGCCTGCTGCTCTGCCCTGACTCGCTGCTCCATCCACACTTCCCCTAAAGCTGGGGCCTGGAACCCCAGGGATCCTGCCTTAATTTGTGTCTTCCTGCAAATGACACTTCACTTTCTGACTCCTAGATAAATGCTTTTGGCTTAGGTTGTCCTGCAAAATGATCAGAGGCCTCCAAACGCTACTATTGGAAAGACTTTTGATCACGTTGGTTTTAAGACCCTCTCATGTGGTCAATATCTCCAACTTTCTCCCGCTTCCACTTCAGTAAACACAGAATTTTTTTTTTTTTTCATTTGCCAGCTCCTCCCACCCTCTGCTTCTTACATTGGACAAACTAACATGCCTTTGGCTGCCGTTTCATTTCTTCATCTGTGTCAATGTCAGCATGGTTCTGAAATTAGGTTTCCCAGTTCCCTCTGCTGGCTTGCCACTTGCTCTGCTGGAACAAAACAAACAAGTGCCAGGCATTCTGTAAGAGAGCAGTTGTTGTTCTTGCTTTAGTGAATCTGTGTAGCGATGTGATGGATTCTAAAAACAAGCAAGAGGTTGGACTCTACAGGATATGACCAGACTTTAAATGTTCAGCGTAGTTCACATTTTTTTAGGTCACATGAACTTAACCAAACTTACATTAAATGTATCTGAATTCAGCTTGATGCTTTAAGCTCCGAAGGATAATATTTTTTGGTTACATCATTATTTTAGTTTTGGCCATTTTGGTACCTTATGCCCCTCAGGAAGTAGTGTGTGTCTACGCATACAATCTCACGGCAAATGTTTTAGTAAATGTTGCTTGGCATTGTAACCACCACAAGAAATTGTTTGGTTCCTGACTGTCCACCATGTGTAGGACACAAGGAGCTACCTGTGCTTATTGTTAGTTTGTATTACAATAGCCTCTAGAGGTTCCAATCCAGGTCAGGGCCCTTTTCTGCTAGGTGCAGTATAGACTTAGCAAAGGAAATTCCCTGCTCTAGAGAGCTTACAAACTAAATATAGACTAAGACCAAAGGAAACCAGTGAAGTGACTTGCTCCAGGTCACACAACAGGGCAATAGCTGAGTCCGGACACTGGGTTCTGTTCCCAGCTCTAAGACCAGTGCCCTGTCTATTGGAACATGCTGCTAAACTTTTCTTTTTTCCTCCCCTCTTCCTATATCGCAGGGGGGTCTTCATTTGCCAGCAAACCAACCACACCGACAGGAATAAGTGGCGGATTCCCTCCTATGGGCTCTCCACAGAAACCATCTCCCCAGACAATGGGAGGTAGTGGTTGGCAGCAAGGTGCCGGATACTCCTGGCAACAATCACAGTCCAAATCCCAGCAAAACATACCACATGCCTCTCCACAGAACAGGCCCAACTACAACGTGAGCTTTTCAGCAATGCCTGGTGGGCAAAACGATCGTGGGAAAGGACCAGCCAATGCTGGTAAGTGTTTTTCCTCCGCCCCCAATGACTTCCAAAATGTTTGCTGCTATTTAATGTAGCTCATTGCAAAAAGAGATGAACAATTTATGACCAGAGTAAATACAACCAAACTGATCATTGTATGATCTCCAAGGGCAATTACATTTTGTACTTGGGTGGGGAGAGACGGAGGGGAATGATGATTCTGAAGTTCGGTGGTATTCCGGAAATTCTGCATTCCTAACACACCTACAGCCATATGGGAATGGGCGATGGGATGAATCACTTGATGATTACCTGTTCGATTTGTTCCCTCTGGGGCACCTGGCATTGGCTGCTGTCGGAAGACAGGGTACTGGGCTGGATGGACCTTGGGTCTGATCCAGCATGGTTGCTCTTATGTTCCAAAAGTGGCCGTAGATTTTGTGTGGCTCTGTTTGAGTGTCCAGCTAGACAGGTCTGATTGCAGAACATGTGTTTCCCTTCAACTGGAGCCTAGTGCTTGGAATGCCTGAATCTGGAGCCCAAGTGTATCCAACTTAATACATGCAACTAGTTGCCATTTCTGAAAATGCCTTATGCTCTGGGGGGTGGGGGAGGTGGTTTCTACATCATGAGGTGAGAATTTACATACAGACTGTTAAAGCACATAACCTCTTAATACTTGGTGATCAGAATATTGCTTTGGTGGGCAACTTGAAGAAAATGTTGTTTAATCATACTGCATATTTACAAGAGTAGACGCTAACTTAAGCTTTCTGACTTTTATTAAGACTCAAAACCAAAGGTGTCTGCTGATTTTGAAGATCTATTATCTGGTCAAGGCTTTAATGCCCACAAAGACAGAAAGGGACCCAGAACAATAGCTGAAATGAGAAAAGAAGAAATGGCTAAGGAGATGGACCCTGAAAAGTTAAAAGTAAGCTGCATTCTTGTTGTAGTGTGATAACTGTATCCACATTTGGAACGACTTTCCTTCCAGCAAGCTGAAGACTGAAATCCAGCTCAGTTTCTTCCTTACAATAAGTAAAACTAGTCACTTTTAACTTGCCACAAGCTTGGTTTTTAAGAACAAACTCCTGTGCCAGAAACTACTAATGCCTTCGTTTATGGTATTCCTATATTCACTTAGCACTCACTCCATTCTAGTATGCACTCATCTACTTCATGCTTGGGGTCCAAGATCTTCTAAAATTTACTATGTCACACTGTATTCCTCATCTAGGCAGGAGCGGCACCAGGGTTTTTGCCGCCCTAGGCGGCAGCGCTCCTCCTCTGAGCATTCGGCAGCGGGGGTCCTTCCACTCCGCGTCTTCAGGGCACTTCGGCGGCGGGTCCCGGAGCGAGTGAAGGACCCACCGCCGAATTTCCACCGAAGACCCAGAGCGGAAGGACCTCCCGCCGCTGAATTTCCGCTGAGGACGGCAAAAGGCCACCCCCCCAAATCCTGCTGTCCTAGGCGACCGCCTAGGTAGAAGCACCAGCCCTGCAGGTAGGCATCAAACTGTCATAGTAGAGCCACATTTAAATACAAATGATCACGAACTCCCTCACTTTCCACTCACAATCCTTAACTACTTATGTGAGATCTGCCATCTGGGCCAGCACACTGCGGGATTGAGCTGGGGACCCCCAGAGCTGAAAGCTTGAATTGCTACAGTTTGAACTAAAGAGCCACATCTCTTTAGCTGTGTCTGTAGCCGACTTGAATCATGTGCAGATTGGGTTCTGAGGGAGCCGTGTATCACACACCAGTGAGTTACATTTGCATGGAAAAGACACACTTGGCAAGCAGCTAAAAATGCATTCGATATCTTAATACAATTTAGCAGCTAGAAATGAAGAGCTCGCAGTAGGTGACTAGTCAGCTCTCTGGAGCCCACCAGCAAATGCTCTGGTTGCTGACATACCACAATTTGGGGAAGTTTGTCTTTGGAAAATCCCAATTCTCAAATCCAAGATCGCAAAGTACAACTTTTTTTTTTGCTATTTAGAATAAAGAGCACTTCAGTACAGTAAATTTTTTTTCTTTTAAAATGTTAGTCCAGAATAGAGCTGAGCAAATCTGTTTTTTCTCTGGTACAAAAAAACCTAGAAGCTTCATAAGGTGGCATGCTGGAGAATTCTTCTTGTAACTTCAAAACCAGCCTTTCCAAGTGAAAGCTGCTCTTTCACCTAGGATTTTTCCCTCTTCCTTCCTCCCCCTCCTTTCCTGCTCCCCCATCTATAATGAGGGGGTAGGAGAACTAGTGTTCAGGTCTTTCAGTAAATCCCAAATATGCTCTGGATTTGAGAACAGTCCTCTGGGAATGTTCCTGCAGCTCTGGAGTTCTAGCTTATGGTTTAGATCCGTCTCTGTAGTAAACTGAGTTTCTTGCTCAGTGACATCGCCATGGCTAGTGGTCTGCCACAGGACTTCAGTTAGCCGTACCTGCTAAAGTCAGGGCTGCATTTTGTTCTCTGTATTTGTTGATCCCACATGCTCTAGCTTTCTCCTGTTTCCTCTGCTGAAATTCTTTCTCTTTGAAGCAGACTTGTTGATAGAATTGCCAGATTATGTCCTGGGTGAGCCATTCCAGGAGGGAAACTATGTCGCTACTGAAGCTATCGCGGTAGAATGGGGTGGGAGGAGGAATAGCTCAATCAAAAACAAAGTAAACTTCGTTAGCAAAATACAATTTGTTAAATTTGACAGTGGAAGGCTTGGGGATCAGTCTGGATGTGCAGATAATAGGTGCAAAATGTTCTAAACATTCAACAACGAACACTAATACCAGCCTGATTACAACTACACCTCTACCTCGATATAATGCTGTCCTCGGGAGCCAAAAATCTTACCGTGTTATAGGTGAAACCACGTTATATCGAACTTGTTTTGATCCGCCGGAGTGCGCAGCCCCGCGCCCCCGGAGTGCTGCTTTACCTCTTTGTATCCAAATTCGTGTTATATCGGGTCACGTTATATCAGGGTAGAAGTGTAGTTGTAATCTTCTTCGTACTTATTGGATATTACTCTTACCCAGTATAGGCTACATAATTCTTCTAGTAATTCAGCTGGTTTTGAGTTTAGTGCATGCAATATTGTCTTCCCATTAGCATCTTGCAGAGCAAATGAAGTCACCAGTCCAGCTGATTTTCACAATGCCCTTTTCTGATGCTTTTTACTTCTGTGAGTCATCTCTTATTTTAGAGCTGTTGAACTATTTATAGTAACTTTTGTCTGTCTTGTTAATGGGAAAGTAGAGCTGAAATTGACAACAGCTAAAGATTACTAGATTGCCTATGTAGTGTATAACTACCATATTTGGCTATTGGATTATGTACCTTGCTAAGCAGCATGAAGGGAAACCTTAAGGCAAAGTCCTCCGAAATCTAAAGATGCATTTCTTCTAAAAGTTACATGCCCAAATGTGGCTCTTCTCAGCCTCCTGTAAAAGGATTATTTTGGTTATACACCTTACATTCAAAGGAATGTACATATTTCAAGCTTCATATGGAGCATGAATTTATGGAGCTCAACCACTAGAGTGTGTTACGTTGGTAGTCCATCGATGACCACGACAAAACCTGTGCAGGAAATTTTTTGTGAGAAAGCCGTTGCACAGGGGCAATCCCACTCTCTTGGCTGTGGAAGCCAGATTCCAGCGGCACGAAGAATCGTTATGGCTGGGGACTTCCTTAGCTGCAGTGGGTGACCAGGATATCGTCCATGCCTTGTCGTGCTGACCATCCCCCATAGCACATTGCTGAACCGCCTTCATGGCTGTTGAATCACCCCACCACTAAAGTACTTGTCTGAGAAAGCAATAACAAATTACCTGGCTCTTGACCCACCTCTAGCATGTAGTGTGGTCTTTCCTGGTGCATGTCTGCACAATACTGACAGAATAGCACATTCGGACTGAGAGCGAGCTCATCATTGGCATGGTCCCCCTACGTTGCCACCTATCTGGATTTCAATCTGCACAGATTTAAGTGGAGGCTAAGTGCCAGTATAACATAGCAACAGATCTATATCTAGTTTCAGGTCACCTGGGTACTCTGGGGACTAATAGCATAGGGCCTTGCCCATCTGGCTGGCTGGTTCATATCCTGTTTAGGGCAGTAGCGGTCAAATGTTTCCAACAGAGTGTGAGCTGGTCAGTCCTCTTCCTAGTGGCACTCTTATTGGTGAGCTCAGCGGAGATGTCAAAGAATAAATGGACACAGAGGGAATTACCCTCCGATTCCTAAGGTTGGGTCTTCCAAGTCCGAGCTGAGGAGCAGTGGAAAAAAAGTTGCTGTTCCTATTCTATGGATAAAGGAAAGATTTACCACAGTGAAGACCGAAATTCCATCTCTCTCACTTTTTGATGGTACTTAATCCTCATCACAGCCTTTTGAGGGGAACATAATCTCCACCTTACAAATAGGGAAACTGAGGCTGAAAGATGAGACGTTTTGCTCAAATCCAGAGGCACAGTTACTAGAGCTGGGTTTCATATTGAAGAACTCTGACGCTGCTGCGCAATTTAGAGTTGTAAATGTCAGCTGACGGTGTGACGGGTTGGATCACAGAAACCTCCTTGGAGCTGCCAACTGATGTGCCAAGACTACTTCTGCCCCTGCTTTCCCTGCCAGCTGGGGACTCCAGCACCCTGTCTTGTTGAGCCAGACACACCAATCTGCTCCAACACAGACCCAGGATCTGAACCACGTGCCCCAAAGCTGCAGACTTAACTAAAAGCAACTTAAGAAGTGTTCCTGTCTTTAACACTCAGATGCCCAACTCCCAATGGGGTCCAAACCCTACATAAATCCATTTTACCTTGTATAAAGCTTATCCAGGGTAAACTCATAAATTGTTCGCTCTCTGTAACACTGATAGAGAGGTATGCACAGCTGTTTGTCGTCCCCCCCCCCCCCCCCCCCCCCCCCCCTCTCGGTCAATTAATAAGTAAAAAGTTATTTTTATTAAATACAGAAAGTAGGATTTAAGTGGTTCCAAGTAATAGCAGACAGAACAAAGTGAATTACCAAGCAAAATAAAACAAAACACGCAAGTCTAAGCCTAGTACAGTAATAAAACTGAATACAGGTAAAATCTCACCCTCAGATGTTTCAATAAGTTTCTTTCACAGACTGGACGCCTTCCTAGTCTGGGCACAATCCTTTCCCCTAGTACAGCCCTTGTTCCAGCTCAGGTGGTAGCTAGGGGATTTCTCATGATGGCTGTCCCCTTTGTTCTGTTCTACCCATTTATGTATCTTTTGCATAAGGCGGGAATCCTTTGTCCCTCTGGGTTCCCACCCCTCCTTCTCAATGGAAAAACACCAGTTTTGGTGACATGATCACATGTCACTGTAAGACCCCAAGGCTTCATTCCTCCCAGCCTGACTCACAGGAAGGCCTGCATGCAAACAGAGCCATCCACAGTCAATTGTCCTGGTTGATGGGAGCCATCAAGATTCCAAACCACTATTAATGGCCCACACTTTGCATAATTACAGTAGGCCCTCAGTATTTCATATTTCTAGTTTCAGATACAAGAGTGATACATTTATACAAATAGGATGACCACATTCAGTAGATTATAAGCTTTGTAATGATACCTTACAAGAGACCTTTTGCATGAAGCCTATTTTTGTTACATTATATTCACACTCCTCAGCATACTTTCATAAAATCATATAGAGTCCAACGTCACAGACGGCTATTGGCCATTCCCCTTTAGCACTGAATATGCCCTTCCGAAAGATGCTATTCTGTAGATCCTTTTTTAAATCAGGTACCCGTTCAGTGCTTTGTGGGAGTGACCGAAGGTTGTCATAAGGAAGGTATTGTAGGGCAAAATGTGTGCAGACTCTTTAATGACTTAATTACTTTCTAAAAAAGGAACAGATTCCAAAGGTGGAACACGAGAAGAGGGGAGGAAAGAAAGTGGTACTGGCTCAGTCAGTTTCTGATCTTCTTTCTGAAAGTTATGTGCCTGCATTCACCGGTGTCTGGTGAACTGCCCTGCTGGGACATAGTTATCGTCTCTCCAAGGTAGTCCCCTCACAATTAAATGCTTAAAGGGGCTGTTCAGTCATTACAGTTATGCATCAAAGCTTGCCATGAGAAGTCCACCAATCTATTCCCAAGGGAGGGTGGTGGTGAGAAGTAACAAGGTCAGACTGCCACAAAAGGCTACAGTGGTGGTGCAGTCACTTTGATGATCCTGAAATACTTATCGCCGAGACTGTACTCATATGAGTCATGTACAGAAGGTGAGTGGAATCTAAACTGTTGTTCCTCCCCACCCCAATACACCAGAGACTCCTTAAACGGATGCTTCAAAAATTGGAAAAACGGGACTCATCCTATCGTTTCCTCAAACTTTATAGGTTTTGCTGCCTAGATAAACACTACTTGCTTTTAAAGCCTCCTCCCACCTATGCTTTTGCTATAAAAAGACAGTCAAGCCTTGTAAAAGGTGCTTTTTAAAAAGAAAAAAAACTTTCCCCACTTTGAGACTCTCTGATAACATGTTCTTCAACCTTTTCTAAAATCTGGGCCTGAGTGTTGCGGGGGAGTGATCCTTGGAAACCCTTGCCATCTAAATGGCAAAATGTGGATTTGACACTCTTCGCATCAGTTATGGATGCTTTCTTGTTGAGAATTGTCTCTTATCTCCAGATCCTAGAATGGATTGAAGGGAAGGAGAGAAACATAAGAGCACTGCTGTCAACGATGCACACAGTGTTATGGGCTGGAGAGACTAAATGGAAACCCATCGGCATGGCAGATCTTGTAACTCCAGAACAAGTGAAGAAGGTCTACCGGAGAGCAGTGCTTGTTGTTCATCCTGACAAAGTACGTATATCTTTTCTTTTTTTTTTTTTTTTTTTTTTTTAAGAACTAATCTCATGAACAATTGAAAGGTGAGCTAGAAAGCATGAGATGTGATTGCACCAACTCGTTAAATGGTTGAATAGGGAAACTGAATCCAAAAAGTGCCAACCGTGTTCTCAGGACCAGCCCCTTAAATGAGCCTCAGGCGGTTCAAATTGGGTACAAACTTCCCCCAAATACAAGGATGTTCAGATTCAGGGTTTTGGTTCATCCTCACATTTTAGTTTTTAAGGCAGATTATCCATGAACTGCTACCATACTATCAAATGTCCTGCAGAGCATTAGTTTATAATGAATGCAGATGGGAAGAGCTGTTTTTTAAAGTGATCTTTACTTTTATAATGATTGAAAATAGAAGACAGGCTACAGTCTGTCAACAGTGTGACATGAAACCGGAGATTGATGTTCAGATTTGATCCATTAATCCCTGGTAGTCTGGGGATGCTTTGAGAGGATGGTGGCTTTGGTTTTGCTCTACCCGTGGCCCCAAGACTGGGTTTGCATAACCAGGGATGACCTCTGAGAACAATGTTTGGGTTGTGAGGCTTGCAAGATAGGGAGGGAGATGCTTCTGTTGGGGAGATGGAATGACCTGCTGTCAGCAGGGCCGGCTCTGGCTTTTTGGCTGCCCCAAGCGCACCCAAAAAAAAGCATCCGTGCCACCCTAGGATTGGGCAGAATGCCGCCTCCAACAATCTGCCGCCCCAAGCACCAGCTTGCTCAGCTGGTGCCTGGAGCCGGCCCTGGCTGTCCGACAGCAGCACCCTTCATTGCGTGTAAGGTGATGGCCAATTCAGTGTCCTTTCACGAAAGCCTGAGGTTAAAACCCTCATTGCCCTCATCTTGGGGCTGCAGTGCTATATTCTGGAGTTGCAGGCAGCCTCCAGACTAGCTGTGAGGCACCCTCGTATACTGAAACGCTATGGGGGAGCGGGAGAGCCATCAAGTTTCATTAAGCTGTACTCAGGGTGAGTAACCCTAGTAAGAGCAGGTAAGTTTAGTGAAGCAAAAGCAAACTGAGAAGCCCTTTACTTCAAGAAAAACAAACAAACTACTTTAAACGACAGTGTTTAAATGTCAGTTGTATGTATTCTGGTTTAGCAGATGGGTGATGGATTCTTTACTTTGTTCTCTTTTAGGCTACAGGGCAGCCATATGAACAGTATGCAAAGATGATCTTCATGGAGCTAAATGATGCCTGGTCAGAATTTGAAAACCAAGGCCAAAAGCCTTTATATTAAGCTACTTTCTCAGACCTGTGCTCATGCTTGTATAGTCTCTGATCACAACTTTGCCATTTTCACAGATAACCAAAATCT
Source organism: Terrapene triunguis (assembly GCF_002925995.2). Classification (NCBI taxonomy): domain Eukaryota; kingdom Metazoa; phylum Chordata; order Testudines; family Emydidae; genus Terrapene; species Terrapene triunguis. Next base: position 37,925,180 of record NW_020664562.1, on the reverse strand, counting down.
GGCTGGAAATTTGGAAGTTTCAAAATTGCTCATGAACCTAACACTTATCACGAAGAACAAAATGGATGTTCCCTCATACATACATCACACAAATTTCAAAAGCACAGGAAAATTTTAGCCACATGTCTCCTAAGGGGACCTGTGTAGCTAAAATTGCTCATAATACTTTGGAAGTATTTCATATTTCCAGAATTAAGTGGGGTGAGGAAGGAATGCATTCTAGACAAAGGTGGAACTGTTTTGTCTTGGGACACTTGACGTCCCACTTCTGACAATGAATTCTAGTGAGACCCCGCACTTCAAGTGAGTGTAATAACTGGAGATTATGTCCAACCTTCCAAGCTGAGATCCAAATGTAAGTGTTCACCTCCAGGGACCTGGTTTAGGCACCTAATAATAATAATTAATCCTCATTTGATATCTCATCACTTTTAGGATATTCTCAAAGACAAAACTGAGCAACTGGATAAGTCAATATGGCAACTTAACGCCTTAAGCAGAGAACTGTACTTCACATTACAGCCAAGCAGTGAAATATTTAGAACAAATTCTACAGCACCGTAGAGCAAAGAGTGACTTAAACTGAAGATCAAATATTTGATGTTACACCAGCCTAAGCTAAACACCTGTTAAGATGCAATGTTCAGGGAATAGTGAACTGTGTGGGCGTGGGGTGAGTCCATAGTTGTAGAACAGGAATGGTAAGCATTTACCACATTCCTGGTGAAGCTCTACCCATAAGTAGAACTGTCTGATAGCAATCTTAAAAAACATGGGCTATGTCAGTTATGCTGCTGCTTCAGAAGCTTCCCACATTAGTTAAAAATATTTCCCATTTGAGGGTTTGGAAGATCTTGGCTCACCATGTTTTATCAGTTCCAACCAACTGTCTAAAAGTTTCTCAGAGCACTTGGGCAAGGGGTCATGATAGAAATGGAATCTGTTACCACTTCACCCTGCAGATCACAGTACGCAAGTTATCCAGGCATGTGGAATTTGTCTGGCCTTTTTAGAAGTAACAGGGCAGTTTGCATATTTAAAAGTTGCATTGGTCCACAGCAATAATGGCAACATACAGGCGTGTCTGATGCTGAAGCCTTTCTTATCTAGTTATGCGGCAAGTTCCTTTGACCCAGGCTATTTCTCCTTTTGTAAAGTAACTAGAAATAATGGTTTATTTACCACACTTCATGGATGAGATGAAATCTCATATCTGCTTTAGCTTTAGAAGTTCAGCATATGCATAGGATGGGCAGAAAAGTTTCCATATTAATTCTTTAAGGAAAAGATCTATATCTGAAAATCTTTGGAAAGCTGGTATTTTTAAAGACAATCCATTTTTGTTTATTTACTTTAAATTTTAATTTTCCAGTGGCAAAATAGTTACAGCAAAGGCAGCATGTCAAAGGACATTACTTTCTGTATAAAACTTCATCTTTTTGTTGTATTGGTCCATTATTTATTACCATTAACTGACAATGTGATACCAACATACACTTTTCCTTTTTATATACAAGACCTTAAAATGTTCAAGATAACCATAACAAATGATGTTATTTATTAACATATTATGAAATGTTTTTGATCCAGTATGTGCTTGTCTTATTTAAAAAGATAACTGGAATGTGAATCATGTTCCTGTGGTTTGCTGATTTATTTTGTTTCTCATTCACGTTTGTAGATATTGTGTGAACTATGCCTATATAATAAAAGGATCTCATTGATGTAATGTACATTTTTGAAATGAGAAACTACATTCGCTTTGTATCAAGTTTGTCATGGCAGAGAGCTCTGGATAACACCTCAATGTTCACAAAATACAAACCATCATTAAACTTCAAATAACCCAGGGAAAAAAAAACCTCCCCAAATTTAAACTTTGATTCTTCTCCAACCTAATGTTTTTATAGATGCATGAAAGTTTTGGGACCTACTTATCTCAAAATTAGTTAACTCGGCAATTCATTTATTTTCATATCTTGTAGTGACCGAGCTTATCAATGTTCAGGTTTACTGTTTGTCTAAAATTATTGTAATTTTTTTGTAAATATGCTATATACTCAAAATGAAATGTGACTAGTCTAAAACATTTGTATATATATTAAAAAGCTCAAATTCAATAAATTCAGGTATGTTCTGTGCTTGTAAAGAAACATCCACTTTATTACTCTGAATACAATTTGGGGGAATAAAACGGTGTAAATACAGTATAAGCAGGAGAGCGAGTGATGAAGTTAAAACTGTATTTTGCAAGATTTTTACATGTGCCTAAACAGACCCCCTTTTAATCACGTCTCAGGAGGAATGGACCCACTCAGCTATGCACCTGAAGTAACTATTGCTACTTTTTTCTGGAGAAACAAATCAACACTGGGTGCTCCCTAGAGACTTATGCATAGGCTACATTTCCTCTAGAGCAATGGTTTTTAAACTTCTTAGGCTGCGTCCCCTTTTCCAAATAATGTAGTTTACCACATAGCCCCATCTGAGATAGGAAGAGGCAATGTGGGGGAGCATGCAGGGGCATGTGCCCCCCACCCCGAATTTTGCCTTCCATTTAGCAACTGCTAATAGAGGTTTTCAAACTGTGGGGGTGCAGCGGAAAATGGGGGGGGGGAGAGGGGAGCGGCGATGCCAGGGGGCTCAGGCCAGCCCTGCCTCGCAGGGTTTGGGAAGGGAGTGCCACCTCCACTCCCTGACTCCCCTCAGCGGGCCACCCAGCCTGTCTGGGTTAGAAGGTGCAACCAAAAATAGTAACTCAAAGAAGTAACTGGTGTTGCTGCTTACCCTTTTCCCACCCCCACCCCCAATGTTCCTCTGTGCCCCCCTACAGGGCATGCCCCACTGTTTGAAAACCTCTATACTAAATAAAATGTGTTGTCTGCCATTACAGGATTTTTCTCATATACTCCCAGTTTGAAAACCACTGTTCTAGCACAAACAACCTGAGCAAGGAAGCTAGTCAGTTTTGGTTTCTGTTGCTGAAGTCAAACTAGATTAATAAGGCAATAATATCTTGATGCATATGAAGAACAGGTATATTGCAAAAATACACAACTAGAAAATTGCTTTTTTAAAAAAGCAATTATATTAAAAAAACCTAAAAGGCCAGAGTCTGATTTCATTTATGTATATATCTAGATGGGTGTAAGTGGAAATGAGGTTTTGTATGTTTGTGCTTGCTGTGCTTATGGCTTTGTTCCTAGCGCCATGTCTACACTACAGACTTTGGTCAATGCAGGCTATGTTGGTGGAAAGCTGCAGTTACTGTGTTGTTTATGTGTGTGAGCACTTCGCTGCTTGGGTCAGCGCTGCCTGTACTCACCAGGAATGCTTGTGTCAAAGCACAGTGTGGTGTACCATGGATAGATATCCCAATGTAGCACTCACCACCAACTGGTGCACTGTCTTTTGGAAAATGTTCACAATGCATGGTTGGGCAGAAATCAAGTCTTGCAGGGGTGACTAGGAGCTAGGGGTCAAGCTCCCATCAGGCAATTCTCTGTCCCATAATAACATCCTGTAACTTTTGTGTGTGTTTTAAATCCTACAAACCCACCTGGCACTCTTTGCTCTCCACCATCTCTGACCGAAGCATGGAGCCCCCGGAGCTCTGCGCTGTTATCCTGAATGTTGCAAACACAGGACCAAGGATCTCCGCTATTTGCAGAGCCCCAGGGAGAACCACAACAACGGGGCGACATGACTATTTCTTCAAGGACAGATTGCTGAGGGACGTAGTGAAAACCAATTCAAGGTTCTTGGTGGCATTCACGGAGCAGCTGCCAGTGGTGGAGCACCACTTCTGGGCCCAAGAAACAACTATGAACTGGTGGGATCACATCATAATACAGGTCTGGGACAATGAGCAGTGGCTGCAGAACTTTCAATGTGAAAGACCATGTTCCTAGGTCTGTGGGCCAAGCAAACACCAGCCCTCCTTCGCATGGATACCACAATGAAAGCTGCATGGATAGTTGAAAAGTGAGTAGTGATCATACTCTGGAACCTGGCAATGCCAAATTGCTACCAGTCAGTAGGTAATCAGTTTGGAATTGGAAAATCCACAGTGGGGTCTATTGTCATGCAAGTTTGTAGGGCTAATAATTGTCTCCTGCTATGCAGGACTATGACTCCTGGCCAGGGCATCGGAGCCTTCCCAAAAGTAGGGTGGGTGGGGGCTCCCCATGCAGTTCTCCCTGATCTGGCTCTGGCTCTGGCTGGGGGTGGGGGCACAGAGCTGCAGCCTGGCTATGTTAAGAGCCATGCAGGCATGCCAAGAGCAGCCCCCAGCTTGTGCCCCCAGGCAGGTGGAGGGTCCATGGCTCCCCTACAGGTGCCAGCACGGCTCACCATGGCCGGGCTGCAGCTCTGAGCCCTGCCCCCTACTGGCCCTGAGAGGGTTGAATGGGGTGGGTGGGAGGAATCAACCACTTAAACAGCAACAAGGGGAGAGATTTAGGTGGTGAAGTGGCTGCTAAGTGGAAGCAGACTCAACTGGGCAGGAACTGGAAGGGCCTGTGTAAAGCCCAGGAGCTGGGTGTAGCAGGAAGACAGGCTCTAGTCACTCCCTGGGAGGAGGAGGTATATTCAGGACGCTAGGGTAGTCAGAGGTGAAAGTAAGCCGGAACGGACCAGTACAGCAAACCAGCAAGAGCTGGTACGCCGTGCCAGACCAGACCGGCTTCCCCAGGCTGGCGCTTTAAAGGGCCCAGGGCTCTGGCAGCTGGGCTCGGGCAGCGCTTTAAAGGGCTCGGGGCTCCTGCCGCTGTCGGGAGTCCTTTAAAGCACCGCCCGAGCCCTGCCGTCTACCCTTGGGCTCAGGCAGCGGGGCTCGGGCAGCCCTTTAAAGACCCCGGGACTCCGGCAGCAGGGCTCGGGCGGCACTTTAAAGGGCTCGGGGCTCCTGCTGCTGCGGGGAGCCCCGGCCCTTTAAAGCGCCACCCGATCATTGCTGTTGCTACCCCGGGGCTCAGGCAGCCGGGCTTGGGCGGTGCTTTAAAGGGCTCGAGCCTGGCTGCCGGAGCCCCGGTTTCTGTTGTATTCACCCACCAGGCCCTCTGAGCACAGTCCATGTAGCAGTGGCTTGCAGTATCTTATTGACCATAGTCTCCCATGTTCTCTTCTTTCTCCTCCTACCATACCTCCAAGTACCCTATTCATAGGAACCCTGAGCCTAGGGCAGGGAGCCTTTCCCATAGGAACCCTCACCCTAGCTCCAAGTATCCTACCTATAGGAATACTATCCCTAAGGTGGAAAGCCCTTTCCATAAGAACCCTCACCCTAGCTCCTACTACTCTCCCTAGGAACCCTAGGGCAGGATGCCCTACCGCCAAATACTCTACCCAGAGGAACCCTAATGCTAGCAGGTTCAGGTGTTTGATGGGTGTGGGATGGGGCACCTTAGAAGGCTGCAATGGCAGTAGCTACAGATAAAATAGATGTACCATTGTATTTACAGTCCAAATGGAAAGCAAGAGTTACGTTTCAGAGTGCCCTTTCCTTTTCCCCACAAAATTTTTATCTAAGCCAGGCTTATTGACACTTCAGCTTTGGAGCATCACAGTACAGCCCTCCAGCCACAGCCATGGGGAGCATGGCCCACCGGCGTGAGGGTGGGGTGAAACGAGGAGGGAATTTTTTGGTTGAATGAAACAATAAAATCTTGGCTCCTGTTCCCATGGTTACAAGAACCAGGCAATAGTATGGAGTACTGGCACTATTTTCTACCGGTGGTGGTGATTTTAACTGTTATCTCCTGAGGGTCAGACATACGCAGAGAGCACAGATGCTGCTGGTTCCCGAAGCCTTCTGGGCTGGAATGCTGTTACCCAGTTTATTGCAATGGTGCCAGCCAAACTGATTGTGGAGTGGTACGGAAAAGCTGCCTACAGTGGAGGAAGAAATAAGGCTGCCAGCCATTCAGGAGAGGATTGCAGAGTACCTCCAGGAAAGTTCCACTGAAAGAAAGGAGGATATGAAGGCCTTCCCTATGTACATCAACACACTACTCCGCATGCCTGCCCTGCCCTGCCCTGCCCAACCCCACAGGTCAATGAAGAGCAAATAACAACTCTTCCTCTGTTTGTTGTATCAAAAGAGGTAGAGTACAAGTAAACCAATGAAAAGTTGATTCCTGTGTCCTGCTAACTAGGGGTTGGGCTGGGCACCATCTTTACATTTAAACATCTTAAGGAAAAATGCATGCACACACTTACTCGAGGTTCCTTCCACTTCATTTAGTGCCAGCCAAGGCCTTATTCCTACTTTATAAGAAGTCACCAAAGGACTGTTCTATATAGGTCACTTTTACATCATGGTGCATATGCTACCTTCATGCAGCTTTTCTCAATTAAACATTGCTACTGTTACTGGTCTAACTGCACCTCACAGATCTCCTGATCTCTCTGAGTATACCCCCTCCAGGTGCTGGGTGCTAGTCCCCTGTGTATCCACAAGGATTACCTTAGCAACAGCCCTGACTTGGGCTCAGACCCTGCAATTCTACTACCTCAGGGCCAAGAACAGCAGTAATGGGTGACCAAGTAGCTTCTTTAAAGCAAAGTATCACTTATTTAGAACAAATGAACTTAAGAGAAAATAAATCTTTAAAATAAACCAGCCTAAGTATGCCTGCTTTTCCCTAATGCTCACCATTCCCAGGGTGTGGAAAATCCCTATTCCTTCAGATTCCCTCTGCAGTCTGCCTGCCGAGACAGCTGCTCACCACTGAATGCCCTTCTCCTACGCAGTACTTTTTAACTCTAGGTTTTTAGTCTCTAGTTACCAGCCCGGCAAAACAAGGCTTACGCTGTCTTGGAGACAAGATATAGGATCTTGAAGCTGGTCCTACTATCTTCCTAATGTGTACCATCTCTGACCTCTGTCTTCATCCTCAAAGGAAATCTGCACAACACCTTCAAAAGGCTAGCCTGGGAACTTTAATTCATAATTCTGCTAGGCTCCAAAAATTATGGCCATAATAAAGACACTGGATTTATGGCTCATTACAACAATCTGTAACCCAATAACCCTTGTATTTAGCTCTGACACTCTGGGCCGGTCTACACTTAAAACACTGCATCAGTGCAGCTGTAGCGCTCTAATGAAGACGCTCTAAGATGATGGGAGAGAGCTCTTACATCAGCATAGTTAATCCACCTCCCTGAAAGGTGGTAGCTATGTTTGTGGGAGATGCTCTCCAGACAACATAGCGCTATCTACATGGGGGGTTAGGTCGGTTATAACTGTGGCTCAGGGGTGTGGATTTTTCATACCCTGAGCGACGTAGTTATACTGACATAAGTCTGTAGTGTAGACAAGACCTCTGAGTGCCTTTCCCAGACATGAAGAAGAACTCTGTGTACCTCCAAAGCTTGTCTCTTTCACCAGCAGAAGTTGGTCCAGAAAAAGATATTACCTCACCCGCCTTGTCTTTACTGTGTACATACATATTTGTATCTAGAAAGACATTGTTTTGCCTTCCTGTGCAGTTTCCCATTGAATTCAAGCAGTATAGGCATATAATAAATACTGCCCTAACCCCAATAAGAATTAGACCAATGTATTCACACAAGAAAGTCTTCTAACCCAATACAGATAGGGTGACCAGGCAGCAAATGTGAAAAATCGGGATGGGGGTGGGAGGTAATAGGAACCTATATAAGAAAAAGACCCAAAAATCGGGACTGTCCCTATAAAATTGGGACATCTGGTCACCCTAAATACAGAGGAACTTCCCCTCACTGACCTGGTACCATTGGTATATATCAGTATTCATAGGTTAATACACTGCAGCTCCTATAGTATTCATAACGTTTCATATTGCCTCCATTTCTATCAAACATACACCAAGAACGAGTGTGTAATTTCTCAGCTGCCAAAAAGTCTACCAATTTGTTTTGTTTTGCTAGGTTTATCCTTCTCTACTCCTACTGCGCTACCATACAAATGGCAAACCTCATTTAATGGGCCCATGTCAGTGACTATGACTTTCAGCCAGACTGATCTAATTAAGTAATAAGTTGTAGCGCACTTGGATAATCTTGAGGCTGGTTTTCTATAAGAGACAAATTAATAAATTTGGTGCTCATGTTTTAATTGGGTGGTAACCCCTGATCCGGATTTGCGGTACCTCTGGTTCGTACCATCAGTGGGCTGTAGACCACAACTTTATTATTCAATTCAAACCAGCTGACTTCTGTGGGACTGTTTCCTTAGAGGAGCCAAGGCAGGGGCAACACTACAAGGCGGCGTCTAGACAAATAACTTTTGTGTTAAGGCTCTTTTCAGGTGAGAATTGCTTTAAGGCCCAAGCCACCGGCCTCGAATGCAGCTGGCAAGGAACCACCCCGGGCCTTGTCGCCCTCCCTCTGCAGCTGGCCCGGGCGGGCTGCGGTGGAGAGCGGGCGGCTGCGGACGAGCCCGCTCGCGGTCCAACCTCGCTGCAGAGGTTCGGGGCTTTGGCGCCAAACAGCCCCCGCCGTTCCAGTGCGAACCGACGGTTGGTTCACGGGGGGGACGCGGACAAGCGCGGCTCCACCCCCTGCCGGGCGGGGACAGACACGGGCTCCCTCTGGTGCGGCAGAGGCGGGGCTGAGCCTGAGGCGTCAGCGTGGAGCCGCTGGCCCTTTAACGGCGCCTGTCCTCTGTGGCCACGTGGGTTGGGCCGGGGCGGAACTAAGGGGGGGGGCGTGTCTCCGCCACCGGAAGCCGGAAGTAGCCGCAGCCCGCAGATCCGCTCGGCGCCCCAAAAAGCGGAGCTCGCTCCCCGTTCTCTGCTCCCCGCGACCATGGCGGGGGTGAAAGGTACCGAGCGGCGCCGGCCGAGGCCTGCACCCAGTCTCCTGGGGAGCTCCCGACTGTCCCCAGCCTCGTCACCTCCCCCCATTGCCCCCCGAGCCTCGTCACCTCCCCCCATTGCCCCCCCC